>NW_015168098.1:253897-311011 GCF_001447785.1 Gekko japonicus
TCTTAGAGAAACCGCTCTTTTTCAAGGACAGCTCTTATCAGATTTCAACGCCAGTAGCTGTCACTACATCCTGTGGCAGTTTATTCCACTGGTTAATGATTTGTTTTTGTGAGGAAGCGCTTTCTTTTTTGCCTGTCCTGAAGCTACAATACATCCGCTTCTCTGTGTTCCCCAGAATACTAGTCTTTGGAGGTGTTGGAGGGGGGGAAATCTCTTTATCCACTTTGGGGCTGTTTTTTGGGGGGATGAGAAAAGCAAAGTCAAAACCAACTGAAAATTGCTGTCCGCTCTTAAAGCGGCAGGGCCCCGGTTTTCCTTTGAATGCCAGCCCTCCAGAGGAGGGTGCAGGGAAACAAAGGCCGCAGAGAGCGGCACCGGGATGGAGAGCGATCTCTTCCGAGCAAAGACATCACCCACCCACCAGAGACACTATTCCTGTCTTACCTCTTTTGCGTGCGTGCGTGTGCAAAGTCGCGGCCGACTTACGGCAACCCCAGCGAGGGGCTTTCGAGGCAAGAAGTGTGAGGCAGAGGTGGCTTGCCATTCATTGCCCCCCACTGCAGACGCTTCCTTGGTGGTCTCTCTTCCAAGCACCGACCCTGCTTCGCTTCCGGGATCCGAGGAGATCAGGCTCTGTATACACCATGCTGCCTTCTATCTCCCTACCCCTTTTGCAATCACACATTTAACGACCAGGCTGTAAGGCTGGCAGTTCTGGCCTCTGAGCCCCACGAAGGGCTTTTTGCATGGCAGGATTGGTCATCTTTGGCTCCCTGTGATGAACTAGGGGGGAAACGGCCTAAGTGTAAGCAGTGGGAGAGGCTCTCTCTGGTTGGTGAGCCGCTTCCATGCCAATGGAATGCATCCAGGAGGGAAAAAGGGGAGTCGGTTGGGGGGCAGTTGGAAGCGAGTGAGACAGTTGGAAGAGCTCGGTTCCGAGAGACAGTTATTGAGAAGGGGCTTTGGGGTGGCTTCCTTCTGAGGGAAACCTCTCAGCCTGTAGCACAGTGACAGGGTGTCACAGAGTGGAGGGGCAGATAAGACTCTGTGGAGAGTTTTTTTCCGGAGTCAAAAGGGCAGTAAAGGTAAAGGTTCCCTTGCTCGAAAGCCAGTCGAATCCGACTCTAGGGTTGCGGTGCTCATCTCCGTTTCAAAGCCGAAGAGCCAGCGCTGCCCGAAGACGTTTCCGTGGTCATGTGGCCGGCATGACTAAACACCAAGGCGCACGGAACGCTGTTCCCTTCCCACCGAAGTGGTACCTATGTATCTACTTGCAATTTCTTGCTTTTGAACTGCTAGGCTGGCAGGAGCTGGAACTAGAGACGGGAGCTCACTCCGTCATGCAGCATACTTGGGTCTCGAACTGCTGAACTACTGACCTTCCACGGCTTGCAGTTCAGCGTCTTAACCACTCGAGCCACTGCAGCTCCAAAAGGGCAGACCTCTGTTTAAAAGAGAAACACCAACACACACACAGAGGGAAGGACTGGAGTTCTATTATCCAGGGGGAAAGTCTTAGGGACAGACAGATCTCCAGCACAACTGGGGAGCCTTGAGTTATACATTACATTGTATATGACCTGTAACATCACAACTGCCTGCCTATTGTAAAGAAATATCTTATAGGGTTTATTGTTCTTATTATCCCTGCCTGACTTTTAAGAAGCCTGCAACAGTGTTATTCGTGTTCATATTGGGAACTGGCTGGTGGCCAACTGTTTTGACCATATAAAACCTTTGAAGACCATTTTCCCATTTCCCTACCTTTTTCTAAAGAATAAATCTTATTTTATTTTAAACCACACTATCGGTGCCATTCTTTTATATCTGGCAGGAAAGGTTTGGGCTCCTGAGGTAAAAGGTAAGGGGATGACAGAAGTCATATAGGTCCCCTTTACCAGCGGTGAGGAGGATACTTGACACTCCTCTTCCAGAAAAATCCTACTTTCTGCTTCCTGCCACTCCCACCTCTGTTAAAAGTACCGGAGAAGGCTGGTGTTGAATGCGATCAGTTTCCAGCACCAGCTAAAAACATACATTCAAACAGGCAAAGATGTTCAAACATAGAAGAAGAGAAGAAGAAGAGATTGGGTTTATCCCCCGCCCTCCACTACCCAAAGGAGTCTCAGAGCGGCTTACAAACTCCTTCCCCTTCCCCTCCCCACACCAGACACCCTGTGAGGTAGGTGGGGCTGAGAGAGCTCTTGACAGAAACTGCTCTTTTTTCAGGACACCTCTTATCAGAACTACGGCTTGCCCAAGGTCATCCAGCCAGGTGCAAGTGGAGGAGTGGGGAATCAAACCTGGTTCTCCCAGATTAGAGTCCGCTACACCAAACTTAACCACTACACCAAACGTAGAAGCACAGCTTTAAAAGGGGATCAGACAGGTTCATGGAGGACAGGTCTATCAGTAGCTACTAGCCATGGTGCCTAAAGGAAACTTCCATGTTTAAGAGGCAATAAACCTCTGAATCCCACTGTCAGGAGGCAACATCCGGGGAATGCCTCGGCCTCTATGCCCTGTTGTTGGACCTCCAGCGGAACCGGTTGGCCACTGTGTAAGACAGGGTACTGGACTAGATGGTCCACTGATCTGATCCAGTGGGGCTCATTTTATGTTCTTATACTTGTTTTCTACAGATTACTTTTTAAATACATGATTACATTCTGTAGGTATTTTTTTTTTAAAAAAAACAACCTGATTATATTGCTTTTTTAAATAGTTGACAAGCCACCTCCCCAGCCTTTGTTGGAGAGATCCAGGTAACAAATTATTCAAATAAATAAATAAATCACACACATCCATTCAAGTGTTGCGTTACACAGCTAACTTTGTGAGGTCTCCCTTACCAGGTGCCCCAGAAATTCCAGAATTAGGCAGGAAGGACCACAATTCCAGAGAGACTGAAAGAAAGATCTTTCTCGAGGATTGTATTCTCCATCCTGGATGATAGATCATGAAGTGTGTTTTGAGATCCCAAAACAGAGTGGGAGAACGAAGTGTGTGAGAGAGGAAAAGAGAGAGAAAAGAAGAGAATAAAAGACTAGATGCGAAGAACACAGCCTCTGTCCCAAGACCCTTGGGCTAAGATTGTTTCCTTCAAATATTTAAAATAGGCTCTGTCCCCAGAGGACAAACCTCTGTGGACTTTCTATAGAAAACTAATTGTTGAAAGAACATGAATTAAGACCCAAGACTCCTGAGCATGTAATAGTGGAAGGGAGAAGGAGAGGAGGACTCTTCAGCCTGAGATGTCCATATGACCAATTTGTCATCAGATGTCTCACAGTGTCCTTGAGATAAGTGTTGCACACTGCAGCACCAGGTAACAAAACAAATGCCTCATTGAAGAGCACGCTGTCTCCACAAAACACCATAAAGATAGTGTGGTGTGGTGATTAGAGCATTCTGGGGGACCTGGATCAAAATCCCCATTCTCCCAAGAAATTCACTAGGTCATTTCGGCCAGTTAGGGTTGCCAAGATCCAGGTGGGACCTGGAGAACTCCCAGGATTACAACTTATCTCCAGAGCGTGGACTCGATGGCAGTATGCCTCACTATACCTCACTGAGGTCCCTCCTCTCATCTCTCCAAACCCTAGCCTCTGCCCTCAAATTTCCAGGAATTTCCCAACACAGAGCTGGCAAACCTATCTGCCACACAGTCTAACTTATCTTGCAGGGTTGTTGTTAGGTGAAAAAAATGGGATGACATTATCCATGAAATCACCCAGAGTTTCTTGAAAGAAGAAATGGACATAAATATGAAGAGTAAATTCCCTATGGAGACCTTCTTATTCTCAACTACTGAAGCCCCATGGGACATGTCAGTTGCCCCTAGCACAGCCCCCCCCCCAACAAGGAGCAAAGTTTCTCATTTCAGAATGTCAGAACTTAACTCAACAGATTCCAGTGCAGATGTTCTTTGAATCCTATTGGTGTCTTTAGCATTCAACATCTGGGGCAAACTCTTTTAGATAGGTTCTCCATTTTGCTCCCATTCGTCATTCTGAAGGCACTGAGATATTCCAGTTTTAGCCCAGTGTTTCTCCCTCTCCACATGACCTCCGGTCATGGATAGAACTGATCACCTCAGATGGAAATCCTAAATTTACCACAAGGAAGTTCTATTGAATTTTGCTGGATTGATTTATGATTCAGTAACTAGGATTGAACTTTGTTCCCTCTTTATTCCCTCAAGAAAGCCCCATGTCAATCAATTACCTTTTGCGTCACATTTCTAAAAGGTTATCTGCCAGTAAGCCAATTAAAAGCAAATTATCTCTCTTTCCATATCAAGAAAGCCCTACACATTTATCTACATCGGGGTGTCAAACTCATTTGTTATGAGGGCCGGATCTGACATAAATGAGACCTTGTTGGGCCGGGCCATGTGTGTCATAAAATGTAATGCCGGGTAGCAGATATATAAACTTTATAAAGGACACAAACACAAAGTTGTTGTTCTTTTACTTAAAATAAAAACATGCTTAAAACAATAGCACTCTTTTGATATTTTGTTCATTTAACAGTGTTTGATAACTGACACCTCTTGCTCTGAATTACTGCATCAAAAAGTCTGTGCTGCTGCAATCTTGAGTATGCTGTTCAGGTGTGTATCTGTAAGCTGCAAACCTACGATGACGCAGTGGCAGCAGAACTGGAAGAAGAAGCAGAAGACAGCCAGTTCCACTGCGGGCCTGATAGAAGCCCTCCATGGGCCTGATCCGGCCCCTGGGCCACATGTTTGACACCCCTGCTCTACATTGTTAGGAAGTACAATGGCAGCACATTTTAATTCTCCTTGGCAAAAGAAGAATAATTTTCATGGGTAATTTTATTTTAATGCGCTGCATTGGTGGGATATCTAATTCTTTCTTTTAAAATGGTGAAATCCTGTTTCTTATTTTCCCCTCTTGTTATTGAAGGATTAGTTGGTTAGCAGAGTGCTCAAGGCACATAATGGAGCAGAATCTATCTAGTTAGTGTGTGGTGACAAGAAACAAAGTTACACACAGAGCCTCTTTATCTTTGCAAAATTAATGAGTCCTTTTTATAAGGAACTCCATCCTAGATGGATAGAGTAGAGATAGGATTCTAACCGAATCTAACTAGCTAGAATGGAAAGAGATGAAGAAGGCATGTCCTGCCCTCATGGTGCCAAGATGGAGAAGGCTAGCCTAGTGTGGAGAGAAAGTGTCAAACAGGAAGAAAGGAAGATTCCCTGACAGTGCCAATCTACACATCAAAGGGATAGTATCAGAGCAGTAGAAGGGAAGAATGAGCAGAGTCCTGGCCTATCTATCTCTCTGACTCTCTCATAGACCCCCTCTGAAGTCTGAGTCTAAGACTTCACTTCTAATGGTTATTGCAAACAAACTTCCAAAATAACTCTCCCCTGTACAAAACTGGAACCAAACAGTTGGCCACAGAAGTGGGGAGATGCTGTGTACAGGGTTACCAATTTCCAGGTGGGGCCTGGGGGGTCTCCCAGAATCATAACAGACCTCCAGACTACAACAATCAGTTCCCCTAGAGGAAAGAAGCCAGTTTGGTGTCGTGGTGAAGTGCGCGGACTCTAATCTGGGAGAACCGGGTTTGATTCCCCACTCCTCCACTTGCACCTGGCTGGATGGCCCTGGGCCAGCCGTAGTTCTGTCAGAGATGTTCTTGAAAAAGAGCAGTCTCTGTCAGAATTCTCTCAGCCCCACCTACCTCACAGGGTGTCTGTTGTGGGGAGGGGAAGGGAAAGGAGCTTGTGAGCCGCCCTGAGACACCTTTGGGAAGTGAAGGGTGGGGTATAAATCCAATCTCTTCTCTTCTTCGGATGGCAGACTGGTGTTATTTATTTATTTATCTGTGCGAGTATTATTATTTTTTTAATTCCCACCCTACCCGGCGAGCGGGCTCAGGGTGGCTTACAGCTTGTCATAAAACCATAAACAATTCCATAAAACAGTAATGCATTAAAAGGTTACATGCAAGAAGATTAAAAATGTTGGGTAAGTGGTTTAGAATGTATCTAGATCCCTGCTGAGCTCTGCCCCCTCCCCAAACTCCACCTTCCCAAGGTCCTATCTCAAAATCTTCAGGGATTTCCCAAGCTGGAGTTGGCAACCTTAGAGGAAGAGCAGGTGACTCCTCCCCTGATGAAGACCTGGAGGCTCCAAATATCTCACTTGCCAGCAATGTTCCCTCTAAGCTGTGGAGTCCTTTGAGCAAAAACTCCACTTTGTGAGCTACTGGCATTAGAATTGTGAGCAAGTTATTTGGCTACTGCATAAATCAGTTTGCTCTGGAGCCCTCCTTCCCGAGCTAAGACAAAAACATGTGAGCCGGAGGCTAAAAAACTGTGAGCCAGCTCACACTAACTCAGCTTAGAGGGAACACTGCTTGCCAGAGTCCTCTTGGACCCTTAGCCCCTATATCCCGAGGCCTCAGGCACTCAAACAGCCCAATCTCTGGGGCCATCTGCTTTTCCTCTGCAGGTTCCCCCCCCCCTCCTGGTGGCTGTTTCAGCACCTGAAAAGGCACGGAAGGGGGGGGGGGACCCAGGACTTCAAAGTGGCAGCAGTGTCCTTGTGGCGGCCACAAGGCCACCATCTTTTTTGACAATTAGGGGAGGAAAATTGAAAATCCCTGCTTGATTTGACCCTGTATGTCAGATCTGTTAAATTCCTTCTCCACTGGTTTTACACTCAGCTTTTACCACTTGAGATAGAGGAGGACGAGGAGAGATTGGATTTACACCCTACCCTTCACTCGAAGTCTCAGAGGGGCTTACAATCTCCTTCCCTTCCTCTCCCCACAACAGGTACCCTGTGAGGCAGGTGGGGTTGACTGAGAGAACCATGGCTTGCCCAAGGTCACCCAGCAGCTGCATATGGAGGAGTGGGGAATCAAAAATGGTTCTCTCAGATTAGAATCCATGCTCCTAACCATTGCACCAAACTGGCTCACAGATAGTTGCCTGTGTGTGTGGGGGGGAAATCTTAAATCTTGCTTCAGAATATCTCTAACTATGAAGTGAATGACTAGAAACCAGATCACACCTCTGAGCGGCATGCCCCCATTGTTTGGCTTTATTCTTCCTCCTGGGATACAGAGTGAAGGTGGAGGTGGGCCCCCGGGTGCCCTTCTGCCATGACCATGCCGTTAGTCAGATATCGGAGGGGGGGAGGCGGAGGAGGCCCCACAACCTGGTCCCTGGGAACCTCATACCACGTCGGAGGAGGCAGTTCATCTTCGGGCACGGTGGAGGAGACAAGGTTGCCCATTAAGCGGTGGTATCGGTAATTCTCTTCCCGTTCACCCCCATCTCCAGCCACCCACAAGCTCAGAGAAGGCAGAGGAGGGCAATCTTTTGGGGTAGCCCTGCGAAGTCTGGCCCCTCTTCGTCCCCAGGAAGAGAATATATCTTTTGGAATGGGGTCCAAGTCATGGTAGAGGACCTCACTGGAAACAGGCACCATTTTCCTGGGCTGGAAGACAGAAAAAGAAGAGCTGAAAGACACTTTTGAAAAAATTGCATGGCAGTGTTCATTTGCAAGTGACAACGTCAAGGAGGGCTGTGAGGACTTGTGGAGGCGGAGGGATTGGGAAATCCCGCACAAACTCCCAAATCTTCCCTTCCAGGATTCTCCAAGCAGCCAGATTTCCCACTTCCCTCTTTATTTCCTCCCCTTCTCCAATTGATTGACTTTCTACTGCACTCAACATTCTATGTCTCCAGGGCTTTTTTTTAAAAAAAAGAGGTGCCAGAACCAATGTTTCCTCTAAGCTGTGGAGTCCTGTGAGCAAAAATTCTACTTCGTGAGCTACCGGCATTAAAGTTGTGAGCAGGTGAATTGGCTACTGAATAACTTAGTTTGCTCTGGAATCATCCTTCCTAAGCTAAGACAAAAATGTGTGAGCCGGAGGCTAAAAAACTGTGAGCTAGCTCACACTAGCTCAGCTTAGAGGGAACACTGGCCAGAACTCTCAAGAGGGACATGGAGTTTTCAGTCTGTATACTGAAAACTCATGAACTTTTAAACACTTTTAAAAGAATTTTGTCGAAAAGGTTCCGGAACTCCGTTCTGACGCATTCCCCCAGAAAAAAAAGAGGGGAAAAAAGTTAAAAGGGCCTCTCTAACTGCAGGGAACCAGAGCCCTGGGCAGGCAGGGGGAAACATCCCCTACTACGTGATGCCATCACATTGGGGATGCCCCGCCCCCTCCAAGAATGCCCCCCAAGTCCCCCGCTTGGGGGGGGGAAGATAGGACTTGGCAACCCTAGGCATAAATGAAGTAAATAACGTAAAATAAATTTAAAAATGGGGGGCAGTAAGATGAGGAAGTCAGGCCGGATCGCTTCCCTCTGAAAATACTCACTGTCCACTGGCTCCTCCGGAACACCTTCAGTAATTCCAGGCCTCGACCTCCCTTGGCTGACTCCAGCTTCAGCTGTTCATGCCCTGTTGCCTCCAGCTTCATCGCAGAAGCCCAGTTCCCCATCCCAGGGGGCTCACCCCCTCCCGTTGGGAGGTGCCCTCCTTCCCTTCACTCCTTTCCCTTCTCCCCTTCACTCCTTTCCCTATGCCATTGCCTCCACTGGAGGCGAGGGGTGGGGGGGACATCCCACCATTGTGACCTCAAGGCTTTGCCTCCAAGGAGATGTAGCCTCCCACGGCCTTAACTGCCTCCGGTTCAGGAGCTACGCTGGAGTCCACAGCTTGCTTAGGGAGTATTTGGCCAGGGCTCGTTTCTCTCGTTTTGCTCCCACAGTGTTCAGTGATGTCATGAAAGAATTTCCCAGAGTGCAGTTCTGCCTTGCTTTCCACCACAATGAACAGAGGAGTTCTGTTTAGGACTGGATGAGAAACTCTATGTCTTAGGGTTTCCAGGCTCCAGGTGGGGCCTGGAGATCTCCTGGATTACAACTGTTGGACCTCCAGAGGAACTGGTTGGTCACTGTGTGAAACAGGATGCTGGACTAGATGGACCATGGGTCTGATCCAGCAGGGATCTTCTTACGTTCTTAACATTCCTGTGCATTAAAAAAGAAATCACAACACAGCAGGCGAAAAGAAGAAGAAGAAGAAGAGATTGGATTTATACCCCGCCCTTCACTACCCAATGGTGTCTCAGAGTGGCTTACAAACTCCTTTCCCTTCCCCTCCGCACAACAGACACCCTGTGAGGTGGGTGGGGCTGAGAGAGCTCTGACAGAAACTGCCCTTTTTCAAGGACAGCTGTGCCAGAGCTTGTGACTGACCCAAGGTCACATCAGCAGGTGCAAGTGGAGGAGTGGGGAATCAAACCCGGTTCTCCCAGATTAGAGTCCGCACACTTAACCACTACACCAAACTGGTTCTCCCTCCCTTTCTTTGCTTGCTGCACTGCACTTTTTTTTTTTTTTGCAGGGAGTTCATAGTTCTAAAATGCAATTCCCCACGATACTTCATTTGTACTCATTGCAGGCTTTAAACAACGGACTGCTAAGGATCATGTCTGAATGCAAACAGTGCATGTGAAGTGCTTTAGATGCATTGGACTAGGGTCTTGGAGACCCAGGCTCATGGGGGATGTTGGGCCAGTCACACAGTCACAGCCTAACCAGTGTTCCCTCTAAGCTGAGTTAGTGTGAGCTAGCTCACAGCTTTTTAGCCTCCGGCTCACACATTTTTGTCTTTGCTCATGTTGTACAAATAAATTCCCAGCCCCAAAAATGGATTCAAAATGAGGAGGAAAATCTTAGTGTTTAATTGCAATCAATACACCTGAAAGACAGGCCAACAAGCTTATCAAAAATTGACTGCTTCCTGAGCACAACCAGGAAATACATGAAACTGCATACTTGAAATGGCATCATCATACCATCATCATGAAAATAATATTCAAAAAGCATAATTGGTCACAAAAAATTAAACATTTGAATAAAAATTCCCTTATTGGTCAAATGTAAAGAAAGGTGTGTCTGTACAACAGCGCCATGTGTTTACTTGACCTAACCTGAATAATATCGACCAAGGATTTTTCATACCCAAACAAAGGTGTTTTTCTCTGATTCGGAGCTAAAAATCCTTTTTGACCCAGACACTGTGAAGTTGTAACCTAAACAATTAAAAACCATGACCCCTGTACCATCTTCTGTACCAGAAGAATGTTATTGTCTTGTCTGCTAACATCAGCTGGAAAAATACCCCAACCTACAAAGAAAGGCCTTCTATATAACAGGCCTTCATTACATCCCAATACAATCTTATTAAGAATAAATCTATAAAACCAGAGAAATATGAATAATCAAAAAAAGGAAAAAAAACACCTTTATACTCTCATCTATACTACACTCAGGAAGGATGGCTCCAGGGTGAACTAATGTATGCAGTAGCCAAATTGCTCGCTCACAACTTTAACGCCAGTAGCTCCCAAAGTAGGATTTTTGATCACAATGCTCCACAGTGTTGTAAGAAAAATGTGTCCCAACACACCCCCTCTGGTTCGTGTTCCCCTGAGCGATGCCTCCTTACCAAAGGCGGAAGGTGCAAGTTTGGAAACGCTGAGCGCTGGCCAGAGACACTCCAAGCAAAGGTCTCTCTTCTTATATATCTTTTTTTATTTAAAAGGCTCAGTATTCAGAGTTTACCTTGACAAGGTGAACAGCAAGACGCTGTGTCAGCTTGCCCACACAGTACACTTCTATTTCAAGAAATATAAATTGTAAACACATACAGAAAAATGAACATGCAAAGTATCCCACCCCAAATCATGCAGGAAGCGAAAGGGCCCTTTCTGGTTGACTTCCAATTTCCCAGGAGACTAAACCCCTCCTGATCTTTCAGAAGCCAACGAAATTCTGTAGGACTTCACCAGTATTTATACCAAATGTTCAAAGGAGTTCTTTTGATGATCATATCACAGTTGTAAATTAACATTTGGAAGTGGAAATTGCCTAACTGTAACTTGTTTCCTAGAAGTTGAAATTGTAAATTAGCTTCCTCACAACAAAAGTTCACACAATCTTATTTACTGGAAGGTGCTATTGTTTTCCTGATGTTTCCCACCATTTGGGGCTACACTGTCCTTTGAAGCTATCCGAGGGCTCACTTCAAAGTTATCTTCTAAGGGGAGGTGGGGCATGTGAAATCCTGTTGCATCTGAGTTAGCATTTGGATTAGGGTCTGTCATTGCTCAAATGGCATTTCCTGACCAGCTGCAATTGTTATCACCTTTAAATTGTGGGTCACACACTTAAAGAGACTTATATTGATTCAAAGCCCTGGAATGGAATGTGGTGAATTATTTTCTGGGTGATTGATGTGGAGATTTGTCTAAAACAAAGGGCCTGAAACAGGCCAGGTCTCCTTACTGTTGTTCCAGCAATACATGGATTTCATGAGATATTAGGTTCCATTTTAAACCCAAGCTTTCTATATTTCTAAAATTTCTTTCCACACACAGCTTAGAGGGAGCATTGAGCCTCACCTACTTCACAGGGTTGTTGTGAAGATACAGTGCAGGAGAGGACAATGATGTAAGCAACCTTCGGTCACCATTGAGGACAAAGGTAGGGTATAAAATAATAAAGAAAAGTATATCCTGTTGAAGACCCTCCCCTAGCTCTATCCCTCCCCCAAATCTTCATGAGTGTCCCTATTCGAAGTTGGCAACCCTAATTTTGCGTAGTGGTTAAGTGCGTGGACTCTAATCTGGGAGAACTGGGTTTGATTTCCCACTCCTCCACTTGCACCTGGCTGGATGACCTTGGGCAAGCCATAGTTCTGATAAGAGCTGTTCTTGAAAAAGAGCAGTTTCTCTCAGAGCTCTCTCAGCCCCACCCACCTCACAGGGTGTCTGTTGTGGGGAGGGGAAGGGAAAGGAGTTTGTAAGCCACTCTGAGACTCCTTTGGGTAGTGAAGGGCGGGGTATAAATCCAATCTCTTCTTCTCCTCTTCTTCTTCTAATTATAAGCATGACTTTAAAGAAAATTAAAAGCCCACTCCTCTCTGAGGTATAAGTCTTATGATGGTACCAAACTGCAGTTCAGAAGACTAAACGCTCCCACGTATAAAACCTTTACATAGAGAAGTGTCATACCAAGGAAAAGGATTCTAGCTGCACCCTCTTCCTCATATGGTAATCCTTTTGTCTCTGAGAGAGAGAGAGAGAGAGAGAGAGAGAGAGAGAGAGAGAGAGAGAGAGAGAGAGAGAGAGAGAGAGGGGTGGCGGCGGCGGTGAGAGAGAGAGAGAGAGAGAGAGAAAGCATCTGATCTCCTCAATCATTGGAGCAGAGTTTTATACAAGAAACAAGGGGAATTAAAGGAAACAGACACTCGTTTGAAAGAACAACAATTCGGGTTGACCCTCATTGAGGGTGACGGAGGGGTGTCCAAAGAACAGGGAGCATTTTGGGACTCTCTGTCACCATTATTGTAAGCTGCCTTGAACCAGGTGGGAGATATATGTTTAAATACATAAACAAGTGAGGATCCTTGAGCAAAACACAAAGATAGCCATGAACGACACTGTTAAGCATCCAGTTTATCCAAAAAAAGTCCCCAGACAGGATCCTACCAAGTATTCCACTCCTGATCTCTCTCCTCACAGTAGCCCTCTTCGCACAAGGCTTTCCCTCTGATCTCTGGCATAGTCTCTTTGGTTGTCAAAGGGGCTCTCTCCTCTTTTGACCAGCAAAAGAGTTGGTAGGATCCAACCCTAATTAGAGTGTCATACTAGGATCCAGGAGACCCAGGTTCAAATCCCCAATCTGCCATGGCAGCCTGCCAGGTGACCTTGAGCCAGTCACATGCTCTCGGCCTAACGTACCTCACAGGATTGTCCTGAGGACGAAATGAAGGAGAGGAGAATGATGCCAACCACTTTGAGTCCCCAGTGAGGACAAAGGCAGGATATAAGCGAATAACTAATAAAATAACTAATACTTCTGTTGACGTATGCCTGTCCAAGCCTTCACATAAAACAAAACACCAACCGAAAGCCACATCTGGTACAATGGCTAAGCATTCAGATCTTTATTGTCCAGCAAAATACACAATTTCATCACCTTCCTCCTCACATTCCCCAACCCTCTGAGATCCCTCAGTCCTTCCTCGGCCGTTTCCTTTGGAGACAAGCGCACAAGGGCTCGCTGCTGGCAATTTCCACCGGACCCTCGGTCAGCCACTGGGCCCTGAACAGCACTTCCTGGAGCCAAACCTGGAACTTCTCCCATTCGTAGGAATTCTTGAAATCCTGATAGCTCAGCGTCAAAAGATAGGCCTCCAGCATCTGGAGCGAGGAATGCGAGAGGAGGAGGTACCGGAAGCGGAAATTTCGCTTCCACTTCTTTTCGTCGTTCGGGAGGATTGCCATCATTGGTGTCTGAAGCAAGACAAAAGGGCAAATTAACACTGGGCATTTTAATCCTCTGGCTCAGTGCATGACAGGTCACAAACTCTGGCTTGGGAGAATCCCAGAGATTTGGGGTTGCTGACTTGGGAAGGCGGAGTTTGAGGAGGCCAGAGTTCTCAGCAGGAATATGAGTTTATGTATGTATGTTATTTATCTATTTATGTTATTCAAGTCTGCCTTTCTCACAGGAACTCAAGGCAGATTATGCAGTGTGAGTCCACACATTATACCCAGGGGAGGTCCCATCCGTCCCTAACCACCCCCACACTCCAGGCTCCACCCCCAGAGCGCTCCAGGAATTTCCCAACTCAGAGCTGGCAACCCGAGCACTGAAAGTGCCCTTATTGGGAGGTGGAACAGGTACATTTCATCACAGGCTGTTGAGTACAATCCTGTCCTTACATCTCCATAATATAAAGGGGGAGATATTTCCTTTTTAAAAAAAAGTTCTCACTGTAAATTCAAGCCAGTGGCCTAAAGAGTTCCTCGGGAAGCCCCTCTTTTATGGCCCCTGTCGCGGCTCCTACTCTGTGCCTCACTGCTGACCATCCCTTCACGCAGTGGGGTCGGTATGAAAACAAACCACATGCTGGACTCGTGCCCCCCCCCACTTCTTCCCCTTGAGCCCCACCCATTTGACCCAGACCCCTTTCGTCACATCTCTGCATCTCCTCAGGTGCTCTTAGGCAGGGCTCTTTTTGTAGAAAAAGTCCAACAGGAACTCATTAGCATAATAGGCCACACCCAACAGCAGAAACTCATAAGCATATTAGGCCACACCCACTGACGACACAGCTCATTAGCATATTAGGCCGCAACCCCATATTACCAGAAGTGTGGTCATCCAACCACACCCACCTTTTGCTTGTTAGTCTGCTTACCTTGTTTGTTGTCAAAACCCAGGGCTTTTTTTGTAGCAGGAACTCCTTTGCATGTTAGGCCACACACCCCTAACGTAGCCAATCCTAATGAGTTTCTGCTGTTGGGTGTGGCTTGTTATGCTAATGAGTTCCTGCTGGGCGTGGCCAACTCGGGAGCCAGCTGGAACTCCGTTCCTCTGCGTTCCTGCCCAAAAATAGCCCTGCTTTTAGGAAAGCAGGATTCAGGGAGGGTTCCCAGACAGTCCCCAAGGGGAGCTGGGAGACCTTGTGGGATTTCAACTGATCTTCAGGCTGCAGAGATCACTTTTCCCAGGAGGAAATGGCTGCTTTGGAGGGTGGCCTCGATGGCCTTGTGCCTGGCTGAGGTTCCTCTCCTCCCCAAACCCTGCTCTCCCTAGGCTCCACTCGAAGGAGGAAGAGGAAAAGGAGGAGGAGGAGGAAGAAGAGTTTGTTTTTATACCCCGCCCTTCCGTACCCGAAGGAGTCTCGGAGTGGCTTACAATTAGGGTTGCCAAGTCCATCTTCCACCCCCAGCGGGGGACTTTGGGGGCGTTCCTGGAGGGGGTGGGGCATCCCCGACGTGATGACGTCACGTTGGGGACGTCCGCTGCCCCCCCCCCGCCCGTGCGTCGGATCTCCAGAAACGGCAGTTCCCTGCCCTTAAAGGAGCCGGTGTTTCCCTTTTAAATGCAGGAGCTGGCGTTTCCCCTTTAAGAGCAGCCGCGTTTCCCTTTTAAGAGCATGAAGCCGGCACTCCGGGCTTGGGAGGAAACATGGGTTCCACACACTTAAAGGGAGAGAGAGGGGTTGGTGTGGGTGTTGGGGCTTCCCCCACCAGCCATCTGGCTGGCGGGCGGGTAGAACCCCCCCAAAAACAGGGGACCGGGGGGGTTGGCAACCCTACTTACAATTGCCTTCCCTTTTTCTTCCCACAACAGACACCCTGTGAGGTAGGTGGGGCTGAGAGACCTCTGAGAGAACCATGGCTGACCCAAGGTCACCGCTGGCTTCATGTTTGGGTTGCCAGGTCTGGGTTGGAAAATACCTGGAGACTTTGGGGGGTGGAGCCAGGAGAGGGTGGGGTTTGGGGAGGGGAGGGGCCTCGGCATGGTACAATGCCATAGAGTCCGCCCTCCAGAGCAGCCGTTTCCTCCAGGGGAGCTGACCTCTGTCAGCTGGAGACCAGTTGTAAAAGTGGGAGAGCCCCAGGCCCCACCTGGACGCTGGCAACCCTAATCTTTTGTGCATGAGTGAAAAGGGGGGGAGTTTCACTGCACTTTATTCTACAAACTTTGAAATGCATCCCTCTGCGCATGATTATGACCCTTGTAGATGAGAACAGGCGGTACCCAGAGAGTTTTAAGGCTGAGCAACCCTACTTCATGTGGAGGAATGGGGAAGCAAATCCAACTCTCCAGATTAGAGTCTGCCACTCTTAACCACCACACCATGCTGGCTCTCAAAACCAGGGCTTTTGTTGTTGTTGTTGTTTTTTAAAGCCTAGCAGGAACTCATTAGCAAAATAGGCGAAACCCAACAGCAGAAACTCATTCGCATATTAGGCCACACCCTGACAGTGCAGCTCAGTAGCATATTAGGCCACATCCCCCATGCCTTCCCCCTTGACTTGCCCGGGCGCCCCGCGGCTGCAGGGAGCCCAGGCAAGCCAGCCCTTGGACAGGCTGGGGGATGCATGAGAAGGCATTTAAATGTCCCCAAATCCTCCCAGCCCCCCCCCCCCCGGCCTGCCTGTCTTGGAGTCGCTGGGGGGTCGCTCTCCAGGCCTTCCCTCTGTAGCCACGCACGCACAGAGGTTTTGGCTGTAGGTGTAGCCAACTCGGAAGCCAACCGGAACTCCGTTCCTGCGCGTTCCTGCCCCAAAATAGCCCTGCTCCTAACCAGTGTTCCCTCTAAGCTGAGTTAGTGTGAGCTAGCTCAGTTTTTAAGCCTCCGGCTCACACATTTTTGTCTTAGCTCAGGAAGGAGGGCTCCAGAGCAAACTATTTGATGCAGTAGCCAAATTGCTCGCTCCCAACTTTAATGCCAGTAGCTCACAAAGTAGAATTTTTGCTCACAAGACTCCACAGCTTAGAGGGGGCATTGCTCCTAACCCGGAGCAGTTGACCCAAAATCTGACTGAGTCCAGCTCGAGATTGTCTTGCGAGTCAAAGAATTCTGATTTCTTTTCCGCGGGGACTCCCGAAGTCCTGCGGCGACGAGTTCTCCAGATTACATGTCTTATGGAGACCCCCCCTGACCTATAGTATCCGTGTCGTTCTGCAACAGCACTGCTCGCTTCGAGCCCCACAGCCCCTCTGAGGCCACCAAGTTGTCTGGGGTGCAAACGTTTGAGAGCCAAAGCTCCCTGACGCCATGCCACCCCCTGAAACGTCCTCCTTCCCTGAAGGCCCAGGCAAGATGTCCTCTCCTCTGTCCGCCACACTCACCACACAGATTCGTGCCCTGCAGCAGTTAAAAGGCCACAGTCGTTTCACTGGCTTTCTCGCTCTGGAGTGACTCAGCCGGCTGGGCCTCCCTGCAGACGGCCCGCTCCCCATCATGCCCCACCCCAGGTGCCGGTCGGGGCTGAGGCTTCCCTGAGACCCCACACTGAGGAATGAAGCCACTGTGGTCCATGGCCGGCAGGGCCCTCTGACAGGGCCCTGACCTCACAAAGGCCCGCCAGCATCACAGAGCTGCTGAGGGGGGACAAAATTCTGACCGCCTCAGGCCTACGGAGCGGCTGCCGCCCGCAGCAGGAGTCAGGAAGCAGAACCGGTCTCACTAGGCCTTTCTCTCCCGCCCGAGCTCCGAAGCCGTCACGGAGACCGACTGAGTTCTGCTTCGGGGGTGTGAGAAACGTTAGTCAGGTTACCGTCCTCCAGATGGGCCCTTGAGATCTCCTGGGATTATAACCGATCTTCAGAGCCAGTTTGGTGTAGGGGCTAGGAGCACGGACTCTACTTTGGACAACGGGGGTTTTGATTCCCCACTCCTCCACATGCAGCTACTGGCGAGACCTTGAGTCAGTCATGGCTTTCTCGGAGCAGTTCTGTCAAGAAAAGTTCTTGAAAGAGCTCTGTCAAGCCCCACCGACCTCACAGGGTGTCTGTTGTGGAGAAGGGAAGGGAAAGGAGACTGTAAGCTGCTCTGAGACTCCTTCGGGTAGTGAAGGGTGGGGTATAAATCCAATCTCTTCTTCTTCTGAGATCTTCTGAGAGCCAGTTTGGTGTCGTGAAGTGCGCGGACTCTAATCTGGGAGAACCGGGTTTGATTCCCCACTCCTCCACTTGCACATAGCTGGATGACCTTGGGCAAGCCGTAGTTCTGATAAGAGCTGTCCTTGAATAAAGAGCAGTTTCTGTCCAGAGCTCTCTCAGCCCCACCTCCCTCACAGGGTGTCTGTTGTAGGGAAGGGAAGGGAAAGGAGACTGTAAGCGGCTCTGAGACTCGGGTAGTGAAGGGCAGGGTATATTCACCTGGAAAAAATGACTACATTGTCTATGGCCTTATACCCTACTGAGCCCCCCCTCCACTCCCCCCATGTTGCTCTTCCTAGCCCCCTTCCCAGAGCTCCAGGAATGTCTCAACCTGGAGCTGACAGCCAAATTAAGTTAGTTGTAGACCTAACCTCTCAAGCTTGACCCAAACTGCTCACATCCGAGCATTCCCGATGAACATTCAAAAATGTGCAGTGGGCATTTATGGATGTTCAGTGGGGGAGGGGGGTAGCCAGCTCCAGGATGCAGGTATAAGTCCCCCTCCCCCTCCCCTGGAGGAGATGACAGTTTCTGAAGAGGGAATTTATGACATCACATCTCCACTGATCTATAGATCTATATTTCCCGCTACCCCCTCTTCCCTTTTGAGAGCCAGTTTGGTGTTGTGGTGAAGTGCGCGGACTCTAATCTGGGAGAACCGGGTTCGATTCCCCACTCCTCCACTTGCACCTGGCTGGATGACCTTGGGCAAGCCATAGTTCTGATAAGAGCTGTTCTTGAGAGAGCAGTTTCTCTCAGAGCTCTCTCAGCCCCGCCTACCTCACAGGGTGTCTGTTGTGGGGAGGGGAAGGGAAAGGAGTTTGTAAGCCGCTCTGAGACTCCTTTGGGTAGTGAAGGGCGGGGTATAAATCCAATCTCCTCCTCCTTTTGTACCCCACCTTTTTTTGGAGAAAATTTAAAAAATGTGACAAATTCCTAGAGAATTCAGGGCAGCACATGGGAAAGGTGGAGGGTTTTTTTTGTATAGCTAGGGTTACCAACTCCGGGTTGGGGAATTCCTGGAGATTTGAGGTTGGAGCCCCGGGGAAGGCAGGATTTAGGGAGGGGAGGGAGATCAACATGTTATAAAGCCATCGAGTCCACCCTCTGACACAGCCATTTTCTCCAGGGGAGCTGCTTTCTGTATTCTGGAGAGTTGTTGTATTTCTGGGAGATCTCCAGGCCCCACCTGGAGGCTGGCAACCTTACCCGATTCAGTGTAGAGTAGGGTTACCAAGTCTGGATTGGAAAATACCTGGAGACTTTGGGGGTGGGGCCAGGAGAGGGCGGGGTTTGGGGAGGGGAGGGACCTCAGCGTGGTACCATGCCATAGGGCCCACCCTTCAAAGCAGCCATTCTCTCCAGGGGAGCTGATCTCTGTCAGCTGGAGGTCAGTTGTAAAAGTACGAGATCCCCAGGCCCCACCTGGAAGCTGGCAACCCTGGTGTAGAGGCAATGTCATATGGTCATAGTTATGACGTTCGTGTGTCCCGGAGTGGGCTCAACAGGAACTGCCTTTCAAGACCCAAATATCTGGTTTGTTCAACAATATACTTGCGGGGGGAAATACTAGATCAAATACCAGATTGTTGACAGTGTGGTTTCAAACACTGCTACATCCAGCCTCTGCTTCAAGGCTTTGTATTTGATCCCAGAGAGCCTGTCTGAAGCCCTAAATTGAGAACTGGGGTCTTTCCTTGGTCAGTCTTGAAAGAAGTCAAGAATGAGGGGGGTTGCAGTGCCAGGGGATGGCCACAAGATGGCACTTGATGACCAAGAATGAAGAGTAAGTAAAGGTAAAGGTTCCCTTGCTGGAAAGCCAGTCGAATCCGACTCTAGGGTTGCTGTGCTCATCTCCATTTCAAAGCCGAAGAGCCAGCGCTGTCCGAAGACGTTTCCGTGGTCATGTGGCAGGCGTGACTAAACACCAAGGCACACGGAAAGCTGTTACCTTCCCACTGAAGTGGTACCTATTTATTTACTTGCAATTTCTTGCTTTCCAACTGCTAGGTTGGCAGGAGCGGGAACTAGACACGGGAGCTCACTCCGTCATGCGGCACACTCGGGTCTCAAACTGCTAAACCACTGATACTGAACTGCAGGCTGTGGAAGAATGAAGAGGCTGACTTGCAAAACGCTGGATTTGCCCTGTATCTTGTAATGGGTGATGCGGTCATTTTAAGGGCTTCAGGAGGGGGACATCGACTGGGTATAAGGCCATAGAGTCCACCTTCCAGAGCAGCCGTTTTTGTCCCAGGGAACTGATCTCTCTAGTCTGGACTGGAGATCAGTTTTAGTTCCAGAAGATCTCCAAGCAGGGTATGGGCGTGTGTGTGTGTGTACACCCGTGCAATGCCATAGACTCCCTCCTCCAAAGCAGCTATTTTCTTCGGGGAAGCTAAACTCTGCAGTATGGTTGCCAGTTGCAATTCCAGGCACCACTTGGGAAGTTGGCAACCGTGTGGGTTGCCAGCTCTGAGTGAGAAGAAAATGAGATTGGATTTATACCCTGCCCTTCACTATCTGAAGGAGCCTCAGAGCAGCTTACGATCCTCTTTCCTTTCCCCTCCCCACAGCAGACACCCTGTGAGGTCGGTGGGGCTGAGAGAGCTCTGACAGAACTGTCCTTGAAAGAACAGCCCTGACAGAACTTGTGACTGACCCAAGGTCACACCAGCAGCTGCATGTGGAGGAGTGGGGAATCGAACCCGGTTCTCCCAGATTAGAGGCCGTGCTCCTAACCACCACCAAACTGGAGATTTTGGAGTGGAGAGGAAGGTTTCGGGAGGGGATAGTGATCAGCTGGTTATAATACCATAGAGTCCACCTTCCCAAACAGATCTCGGTCGTCTGGAGATCATCGGTGTTTCTGTGAGATCTCCAGGCCCCACCTGGAGGCTGGCAAGCATATCTGACTCAGTATATAATACGATGTTCATGTGGCAAGGAGTTGCATCCACAGGCACCGCCTTTCAGACACAAATATCTAGTTCATTCAACAGTGTAACTGTGGGGAAAATACTGGATAAAATACCTGTTAATCGACAACCCCACAATGACGTTTCAGACACTCTCTCAACTCCAGAGAGCCAGTTTGGTGTCGTGGTTAAGTGCACGGACTCTAATCTGGGAGAAGCGGGTTTGATTCCCCACTCCTCCACTCGCACCTGCTGATGTGACCTTGGGTCAGTCACAAGCTCTGGCACAGCTGTCCTTGAAAAAGAGCCATTTCTGTCAGAGTTCTCTCAGCCCCACCCACCTCACAGGGTGTCTGTTGTGGGGAGGGGAAGGGAAAGGAGTTTGTAAGTCGCTCTGAGACTCCGAGTGAAGGGCGGGGAATAAATTCAATCTCTTCTTCTTCTTTTACCTCACAGGGTGTCTGTTGTGGGGAGGGGGAGGGAAAGGAGTTTGTGAGCCGCTCTGGGACTCCAAGTGAAGGGCGGGGTATAAATCCAATCTCTTCTTCTTCTTTTACCTCACAGGGTGTCTGTTGTGGGGAGGGGAAGGGAAAGGAGTTTGTGAGCCGCTCTGAGACTCCGAGTGAAGGGCGGGGTATAAATTCAATCTCTTCTCTTCTTCTCCATCGGTCTTTGTCCTTTCACAGAAGGCCCAGCTGTAGTAGCCCTAAACCGAATCCTTTTGGTTCCATCTTCTCCTCTTCCTCCAGAAGGGATCAAGAGAAGCCAAAAGAGAGTGTTGTGGTACCAGAGGAAGGCCACAGGGTGGCGGTAGATGAACAAGAATGAGAAAATGCAGCCCCCCCCCCCCAAATGTTCTCAGAAATGTTGATCACACAAAATGGTCCTGCTGGGGAATCATGGGATATATGTGGGGAAAAGCCAGGTACATGGCTGTAGTAAGAATTGGTTGAGATTTGAGAGAAATGTTGGCTGGAACGCACTTCTCTAGTCACAAATCTTGACCTAAAGATTGGGAGAAATATTAAAGACTCTCTATACTACTGTATATAGTTTGGTGTAGTAAAGACAGTTTGGTGTAGTGGTTAAGAGTGGTACATTCTAATCTGGAGAACTGGGTTTGATTTCCCCCCTCCTTCACATGCAGCCAGCTGGGTGACCTTGGGTCAGTCACAAGTTCTCTCAGAGCGGTTCCCTCAAGAGCAGTTCTTTCAGCCATACCTACCTCACAGGGTGTCTGTTGTGGGGAGAGGAAGGGGAGGTGGAGGAGGAGGAGACTGGATTAATACCCCACCCTTCACTCGGAGTCTCAGAGCGGCTTACAAACGCCTTCCCCTTCCCCGCCCCACAACAAACACTCTTGAGAGGTAGATGGGGCTGAGAGAGCTCTTTCTAGAACTGTCCTTGAGGGAACCGCTGTGAGACAACTTGTGACTGACCCAAGGTCATCCAGCAGCTGCAAATGGAGGAGTGGGGAATCAAAACCCTTTAAACCAAACTGGTTTTACTACACCAAACTATATACAGTAGTATAGAGATTAGACTGTAAACCGCTCTGAGATTCCATTGGGTAGTGAAGGGTGGCGTATAGAACCAACTCCTGCACATGCAGCCAGCTGGGCAACCGTGGGTCAGTCACAAGTTCTCTCAGAGCGGTTTTCTAAGAGCAGTTCTCTCAGAGCTCTCTCAGCCCCACCTACTTCACAGGGTGCCTGTTGTGGGGAGAGAAAGGAAAGGAGATCATAAACCGCTCTGAGACTCCAAGTGAAGGGTAGGGTATAAATCCAATCTCCTCTTCTACTACCTTTTGCTCACTATTGTATAAAGTTGACCACTGGTAGGAGCGGTTCCCTCAAGAGCAGTTCTCTCAGCCCCACCTACCTCACAGGGTGTCTATTGTGGGAAGAGGAAGGGAAGGAGAGTGTAAGCCACTCTGAGATTCCTTTAGGTAGTGAAGGGTGGAGAATAAAACCAACTCTTCTCCTCCTCCTCCTCCTCGACAACCGCACAATTGTTCCCAGTTTTAGGATTGCTGAATACATAATTGCTGCTATGCCCATCTTTTAACTCTCTTAACTGTTTTTATTGCTTAATTTCTACTTCCAATTGCTTCCTGCTTGTAATTTATTGTTGTAACTCGCCCTGAGCCCGCTTTCGGGAAACGGGATATAAATCTAAATAAGAAATAAATCCTTTGGGGCCTGAACCATCAAAACACAGCAAAGACAGCAGAAATCAACACAGACTCAACACAGAAATTATCCTATTATTATTATTATTATTGAACAGTCATTGTGCACTCTTTATTCAACATAGAAAAAAAATTAGTACAAACTCAGTTAAATTCTATACAAAGCACCACAAGGGAAAAGGACGAGACCACACGGAGGAGTCTCTTGCATTTATGTTAAGAGAGGTTGTCAGAAATGGCACCACGGAGCTGTTACAAAGACAGGCGTACAAAACGAGCCGCGGGGCCCAGTGAGACCATACAAATATATATAGATTTGTGTTTTGCATTCAAGATGTCTCCTCCCGCTTCAGCCAAGGCCTCGTGTGGCAGGGAGCGTCATTCAGAAGCCCAACAGAAACAAATATCTCTGTCCAAGACAGTCAAAAAGGGAAGAAGGAACACACTCATGAGACAGGGGAGTTTTGCCAAGATGGCATAACATGGAGGATAGCATGTGTTTTTGTATGGATTATGCACATTTCTGAAGGGGGGGCATTTAATAGGTGAGAGGTCGGAGCACAACAACAGAGATTAGGGGAAGCCCCTGGAAGTTCCCAGGCCCGGCCCCAAACCGGCTCCTATTAAGGCCTTTGCGATTGGTTTGGCTACCACTAGATGGCGATGATGAGAAGGGAAAGGACTTTCCACCGGAGGGAACTTCATCCCTTCCACCAACAAGAGTCATTGCTAGAAAATGCCAGGTTCTGCAATGAAACCACCTCCTAAGTCCCCCAAAGTTGCGGGGAAACTAATGCCGATGTGTCCAAATGGGATTTGCAAGAGTTTAAACCACCCAACTTTGAAAGAAAGTTTTTTGGGGGGTAACCACGTTGGTCTGTCATACAAGAACTGTAGTGTCAGATGAAGGGAGCGCTGACTCTTGGAAACTGATCTCCTGGAAATCTGTCTGGTTTCTGAGACGCTACCAGACTCATATCTAACTCCTCGACCTTTAAAGGCTCTGAGACACTGCACAGACGGCTCTCTGGAATAATCAGACCATAGAGATGACTGCAGCCTAGATAGGCTTGCCAAGTCCCCCCCCCCGGGGGAAACCCCACCCCGACGTGCATGTCACCCAGAAGTGATGTAAGGACGCCGGGCACGCTGGGGGCGGGGCCACAACCATACGAGGGAAAACTCTATGGTTTTCCCTTGTATGGTCGTGGCCCCTCCCCAGCGTGCCCGGCGTCTTTACATCACTTCCGGGTGACGTGCACGCACGCTCCGGGATCCACTCGGGAGTCCCCCGCTGCGGAGGTAAGTTACACTTGGCAACCCTAAGCCTAGAGCTTCTTTCCTCTTCCACCCCCTGCGCCGCCAGTCAACGGAGTCACAGATCTCTTCCACAGCGGCGTTAAAGGCGTGGACAAGTGACCGCTCTCTAGAATCATCAGACCACAGAGATGACTGCAGCCTAGAAGCGCAGGCAGCTCTTTGTGTGACACTGTCATCAAAGCTCCTCTCAGACCGCCTCCTCCCTTAGACCTCAAGCAGCCCGCCTCTTACAGAAGCATCCCTGATCCTTTCCTGTGTTGTAGTAAGATTCCTCACTAAAGCTCGAGGAAGAAGTGGCTGGCCTCCGGACCACTGAGGTCACGATTCCCTTTTTGTTCCCACTCCACCCCATCCCAACGACTTGCTTGCATCCCAACTTTACAGCCGTCGTCTTTGCACGTCATAAGAGCAGTCAGCGGTTGAAGGGAGCTTTGACCCTTTGGTCTCTAAAGTGCTGGACTCGAATACTAGGCTCTCTTCTACACACCCAAGTCACGTACTGAGAAAAAGTCAACAGTCTCCCATTGGTGGTCAGGCATTGCGTATCTCACTCCCTCCGCCAATCACTGAATGTGTAGTAGAACTCTCTTAGAGGGGAAGAAAAGGCCCAGCATTCCATTTGCCTTCAAATCTAGGCGGCCTCACGGACTAAGGTGCAATTGAAGATGGCGTCAGCCAGAAGGACAAACCACGGTTTCTCCTCCAGCTTCATAAGCCAGGTAGGCTTGGCCAGTTGGATCAAAAGTATCACCTCCTATGGGGATGAAGATCAACCTTAAGTCTGTTCGCATGGACTCAGAGTTGCTCCCGATCCAGGGTTACTATCACTAGGTCAAGGCAGCAGTGGAGACGGTGGATAGCTTTCTGGCACAGAAATACTGCGTATGGAGAGGAAAGACTTTGGACTAGGAGAGAGGCACTAATTTTAGGAGGAGCTCTTAAGTACTTCAGGTTCCACAAGGTACTAAAAAATAAAGTTGGAACTTTGATTAACCCAAAGCAGGCGGCCTGCAACCTTTAAGGGTAGAGTGAAGGTTCGTGGACAAGTGAAGGAAGGGGGACGGGACAGACGTCTTCCAAGACCAACTTGCAGCCAGCTCACGAGGAGCTGAAGTTGCTGCTCCTTGGGGTGTATGAAAGGGAGGGGGGTCTCGGGCACGTCCCAGTGACTGGGCGGGGAGCTGGCACCAGATGAGCTTCTTTCCTCTTCCACCTCCTGCGCCGTCAGTCAACAGAGTCACAGATCTCTTCCACAGCGATGTTAAAGGCGTGGGGCTGGTCGGCGTAGACGTGGTGGGAGGCGCCAGGGATAGCCTGAGGAGAAACCAAGCAGGGAGTGGGGGTCAAGGGCTGCTACGAAGGCTGTTGGGCTTAAAGCATAAACAGGTTCTTTGATGAGGCTGCACCCTTGACTTCCACACTGTTGTAAGTCAGTCTGTACTGAGTGATGGCTCAGTTTTCTCAGATGAAGAGCTGCCTGATAGCCCTGATCTGTTAATTGAACAGGCGGCTGCAGCTGGCTCTGAATCAGAAGTTGAACAACAAGAGATCCAGTTATTGGCTGATCAGGAGTCACAGTAGCTCGGAAGCAGTAAGCGAGTCTTCAGCAGCCACTCCCATCCTACCTAGTTCACCCACCCCCTTGCAGCGCTGACACTGTCAGAGACACTTAGATTTGCAAGAAAAGAGAAGAAGTGCAAGACTCATGGCCAATGCTCCCTCTAAGCTGTGGAGTCTTGTGAGCAAAAATTCTTTGAGCTACTTTCATTAAAGTTGTGAGCAAGCGTTTTGGCTACTGCAAAAATTAGTTTGCTCTGGAGCAGCATTCCCTGTAAGCTGAGTGAGTGTGAGTTCGCTCACAGTTTTTTAGCCTCTGGCTCACACATTTGTATCTTAGCTCAGGAAGGGATGGCTCCAGAGCAAACTAATTGATGCAGTAGCCAAATTGCTCGCTCAAAACTTTACTGCCCAGTAGCCCACTAAGTAGAATTTTTGCTCACAAGACTCCATAGCTTAGAGGGAGCATTCGGAGCCCTCCTTCCTGAGCAGAGACAAAAATGTGTGAGCTGGAGGCTCAAAAACTGTGAGCTAGCTCACACTCACTCAGCTTAGAGGGAACACTGCATAGCCCTGTCGTCAGCTGTCAACCGAAGAGACAAAGGAGTCGTTTCGGGATGGCTGCCAAGAAATTGGCTGGGAGCTTAGCTCATTAAGACCTGGCTATAAATTCAGCGGGGAGACGCAGCGGTTTGTGGGCATAAGAAGTACACTCTGCTACTGAGCCACCAACCTTGCTGCTACCAGATCTCTGCAACCTTGGACCTGTGACTGGATCTGACAGCCGGCTTTTCTAGAACCTCTGACCTCAGACCGGACTTGGGCTTGCTGCCTGCAACTCCTTGACCCTGGACCGGACTTTGGTAAACGTGCTCTCCGAAACCCCTGACTTTTGGACTGGACTGTGGTCACTCTCTGCAACCTTGCTTGCGATCTGCCCTGCTGGACCCCAGCCCGTGCCTCCTGGGGAAGCGACATCAGTACACACGCCTTCCTCGGGCTTCCCTTCTCTTCCTGCAGCTACCCCACACAGCATCTTGGATTAAGAAAATTTAACATCAAGAGCACCGCACTTTACTTAATGACTGTTTTATACTGTTTAATGATTGTTTTTATGCTGTTTTAGTCGTTGTTATGGCAGTTGCCTCTGTTGTAGCCGCCCTGAGCCCGTTGGGGGAGGGTGGGGTATAAATCTAATAATAAATAAATAAATAAATAAAATCTTGGGAAACGCAGTGCTCAAGGCCAGACTCCGAATGGACCAAACGTCTGTGCCACTGCAGCCCTGAGGATTATGAGGACTGGAAGCCTGAGCTTTAAAAAACAGGAGGGTTGAGATTCTCAACATGCAAGGTTCGCCAGTCCCTGAAGTCCAGCTTTGGGCAAATGCGCTCCCTGGACCCTCGGCATATCAACCGACTTCGCCACATTCTCCTCCTCCGGTGCCGAAGCTCTTACCATGTCGCAGACATAGCTCCCCGGCCGCAGGTGCTTGACCTTCTCCCCGGTGCTGGAGTCGATCCAGGAGTTGGCACCGTAGATGAGGGTGATGGGCAAGTCACGCCGCACCAGGTGGATGCGCTCCAGCATGGGCCGCCGGGCCCACCCAAACGCCTCCATCATCGCCTTGAACCCTGCCTCGCCACTGGTGGCGGTGGGGATGCAAAGAAAGGAGACGGCTGTTAACGGTTGCGGGGAAAAGGAACCCTCCCACCTGGTCATGTTCACTTCTCCAAGCACGGCGGCATAGATCTAGGGAATGGGCTCAGTTCATTCAAACCTATTCAGTCCCTGTTGACACACAGACTGGGTGTTCTGCTTGGACAGGTTTTTCCTTGGCTGCACCCGATCTATGCAGAACAAGCAGGGCCCAAGTTCTGGGAGGAGCAGCCGTGGCTCAGCGTTAGACCTCATAAGAACATAAGAACATAAGAGATGCCAATGTTGGAGCAGGCCAAAGGCCCATCCAGTCCAACACTCTGTATCACACAGTGGCCAGAAATACCAGTGCCATCAGGAGGTCCCCCAGTGGGGCCAGGACACTAGAAGCCCTCCCCCTGTTGACCCCCCCAAGCACCAAGATGACAGAGCATCCCTTGCCCCAGAGTCCCTATCTATACCTTGTGGCTAATAGCCACTGATGGACCTCTGCTCCATATGCTTATCTAATTCCCTTTTGAAGCCGTCCATGCTTGTAGCCGCCACCACTTCCTGTGGCAGTGAATTCCAAGTGTTAATCACTCTTTGGGTGAAGAAGGACTTCCTCTTATCCGTTCTAACCCGACCGCTCAGCAATTTCAAGGAGTGCCCACGAGTTCTTGCATTGTGAGAAAGGGAGAAAAGTACCTCTTTCTCTACCTGCTCTATCCTATGCATAATCTTATAAACCTCAATCATGTCACCCCTCAGTCGTCGTTTCTCCTGCTTGGCACGCAGAAGGCGCCAGGTTCAATCCCTGGCATCTCCAGTGAAGAAGGATCAGGCGGTAGGTGACGCAGAAGGCCTCCACCTGAGACCCTGGAGAGCTGCTGCCAACCTGAGTAGGCAAGACTGAGCTTGATGGACCGATGGTCTGATTCGGTAGAAGGCAGCTTCGTGTGTTTATCGGGATTCATGGGAAGGGAGACAGGGACACTTGAACCTTCCTGGGTGTCCAGTGGGCAGCCCAGTTTCTATGACACTGTCCAGGGCTCTTTTTGTAGAAAAAGCCCAGCAGGAACTCATTAGCATAATAGGCCACACCCAACAGCAGGAACTTATTAGCATATTAGGCCACACCCTGACAACACAGC
Source organism: Gekko japonicus (assembly GCF_001447785.1). Lineage (NCBI taxonomy): Eukaryota > Metazoa > Chordata > Lepidosauria > Squamata > Gekkonidae > Gekko > Gekko japonicus. The sequence goes on from NW_015168098.1 coordinate 282,212, forward strand.
TCATTGGCATATTAGGCCACACCCCCATGTTACCAGAAGTGTGGTCATCCAGCCACACCCACCTTTTGCTTCATATTCTGTTTACCTTGTTTGTTGTCCAAACCCAGAGCTTTTTTGTAGCAGGAACTCCTTTGCATGTTAGGCCACACACCCCTAATTGTAGCCAAATCCTAATGAGTTTCTGCTGTTAGGTGTGGCCTGTTATGCTAATGAGTTCCTGCTGGGCGTGGCCAACTCAGGAGTCAGCCGGAACTCCGTTCCTGTGCATTCCTACATTCCTGCCCAAAAATAGCCCTGACACTATTTATCATAGTTGTGTGCTGTTAAGTTGCAAATGACTCACGGGGACCTCCGGACCATGGTGTTTTCAAGGCAAGAGACAAACAGAGGGGGTTGTGTCATTGCGTTCCTCTGCTCAGCAACCACAACCTTCCCTGCCGGTCTCCCATCCAAGCACTAACCACGGCCAAAATGGTCTTAGCTTCCGCCCTCTGAAGAGATCTCGCTAGGCTGGGCTGTCCCCTGCTTACTGTCGACTTAGGAGATGCTTTAAAAGAGCAGAACGCTTTCGTCAACGATTCAGAAGACTGTGACCGATTTCACACAAGAGCTGCGCCGTGGCCGTGCCTCCCTTTGCAGCGCCTCCCTTCTATTGGTCAATTTCCCACTCGAAGCCGCGCGGCCGCATTTTGACCCACGGCATAACCGGTCGAAGCCGCGGGTCAAAATGCGGCCGCGCGGCTTCGAGTGGGAAATTGACCAATAGAAGCAGGGCAAAGGGAGGCGCGACCGCAGCGCAGCTCTTGTGTGCCCGGGATAGATTTTTTTAAAAAAACTTATTTATATAATATAGCAATGATTTACAGTAGCACATACTATTAGGAAACCACTACAATGAAAACATAATTAAAAACACAAAAAAAAACCCCACAAGAGCAATAAAACCAAACAGTTCTTCAGTATATAGCTAGAACCTTCAAATTATCTGGAAGTGCCTTTTTCAGCTTACTATGCCTTTCCATATGTTCAAGAAAGGGAAACCAGCGTTTCAAAAAAATCTGAATGGAACTCTGGATTCTCTGCCAAGGATATAACTTCTGACATTTTGTCCATGACCAGGTATTCCCATAACTTATGAAACCACATAATCGATGAGAGGTTGTGTACTATTTTTTCCAATGCCCAGCCACTAAAGTCTTGGCTGCCACCAACATGTAAGAAATGAGATCTTTCCTGACAGCAGGAACATCTATCCCCTCCCATAAATTAAGCAATCCCTCTTAGGGATACTGTGCCCAGTAATATCACACATCAGTTTAAGAATAGTGGTCCAATATTGCATTATAGCAGGGCACGGCCACCAGCAGTGAATGTAAGAGCCAGGCTGCCCACAACTCCTCCAACACCTGGGCAGGAATGTCTATACCCTCCCGTAAATTAAGCAAGACAGGTTCTGGCCTCGTAGGGATACTGTGCCCAGTAATGTCATAAATCAGTTTGAGAATAGTGGTCCAATATTGTTGAGGGAGCTGGATGTCAAGTTTGCTACTGGGCCTGGACAAACTGTGTTTGGGGTCTGATGCAAGACAAAATATGAGCAATGTTCCCTCTAAGATGTGAAGTCCTGTGAGCAACTGGCCTTAAAGTTGTGAGCCAGCGATTTGGCTGCATCATAAATTAGTTTGCTTTGGAGCCCTCCTTCCTGAGCTAAGGCAAAAATGTGTGAGCTGGAGGCTAAAAAACTGTGAGCTGGCTCACACTCACTCAGCTTGTGACTGCCACTCTGTGGCAAGACACCACAAAGAAAGCAAGTTACCTGATGAACATCTCGCTGCTCTTGCAAGTGCCTTTCTAGAGTGATCTGCCTACTGAGGAACTCTGAGTGTTTTAAGAGAAGCTCTTGGGCCATGTCCGACAGCGTGAGCGATGGCCAAACGGGTGCTTTGCCACTGAACCAGAGTTGCCCAAGTTCATTGTTTTCCAGATGTACGCCAGCATGGCTCTGGAAAACACCCAGCTTTCTCCTGTGGCTTCCCGCTCTAGAGGAAGATCAGACGCGAAGGACAGACTGGATTTCTGGAGGGCTAGTCGGTCATTAAGGAAACCAAATGTGCCCCGCAACAAACAGCAAGAAAGCTGAAGGACAAAGGTTGAGTACGATGGCACCTTTAAGACCAACATTTTTTAATTCAAGGGATAAGCTTTCATGTGCAGGGGTCATTTCTTGCAGGAGTGCACAGGAGCAGAGCTCTGGCAGTAAAGAGCCCAGGGGGTGGGCACATGCAACAAGCCCCGCCCCCTGCTCCCAGCAGCCCTCAGTCAGAGCAAGAAGCAGCCAGGTAAGTTGCAGAGGCCTGGTCCAAAACAGTCCAGTGGCACCTTTAAGACCAAGTTTTATTCAGGTACAAGCTCTCCCTCCTCTGCGAGGACAGATCTGCACATCCCCCCCCCCCATAGCTAGCAATCCAAAACAGTCCAGTGGCGCCTGAGCGGTGGGTGTTGCCTTCATAACCACTTCCGGTAATGTCAGGGGGCATGGCATATGCAAACAAGTTATGCTAATGAGTTATGCTAATGAGCTCCTGCACCTCTTTTTCTACAGAATGACCCCTGTTCGTGTGCATGCACACTTCTTCAGATGCACACCAAAGCTTATCCCTTGAATAAAACTTTGTTGGCCTTAAAGATGCCACTGGACTCAAATTTTGTTCTGCTGCTTCAGACCAACATTTTTTTTTTACTTATTTATTTTTGGATTTATATCCTGCCCTCCCTATGGCTGCCCCACCTGAACCTATCGGCATGAAAACTATGAATTGTGGCAAGAAAGAAAAACAGTCAGGGACTGGGAACACTCTCACCTGGGTGTTTGGGCGTTGCAGTGGTAGATGTACTCGGAGATGGTTTCGTCATCGAAGAAATCTGCAAACTTCTGCTTAAAGTCTGGACGGAAGCGCTGCACCAACCCAGGGCCTGGCGGGAAGGAGGAGTACAGAGGGTGGTCTCACATTAAACTATTCCTCAGCTTCAAAACAATCGAAACCCTTTAAAAAAATCAAGAACGAGCGTCCTCATATGAAAGGTTGCTATTATGTAAGTTGGACCAAACATGGTAGGTGCTTTCTAAAGCTTAGGAGACCTGGCCCATATAGAAACTGAATAAAGTTTGCCTGTTAAGAAATTGCAATGAGACTTCCTGCAGTGGCTTTTTGTTCCTGAGGAAGGACCAGAAGTCCGAAACACTGAACAATACCTAGGAAAAGTGTTGATATCTATTCCAGACTTCATTGTTTCCCTTTGAGAAATTTCTATTCTGGACTTTGTTCTTTTCCTTTGGGATATGGTGGACTTTTGCATTTTCCTATGATGGATTACATGTGTTGAATTACCTTTGTGTTGAAGTCTCTTTTTGTTAACTTTGGTGTGGGTTTGTGCAGTACACAGTTGTTATTTGCTGTTTTTTTGGCCACTAGTTTCCCTCAGACACAGTAAGAATACCATGTTCAGCTATAAACAAGAGGTGATTTTACAACTATGGAATCCAGTTCTTGCCTTTCCGTCTCCCCAGGCCCCCCCCACACACACACCATCCACCCTTCTCGCCAACTTCACTCACCCCACGGTCCAGCAGCTCGCAGCACGGCCAGAGGGTTGGACCGTCCCAGCACTGTTGCCACGGCCTTGACCCAAGCAGGGGCGCTGCGCACCTGATTCCGGTCCGTTGGCCGCACTGGGAAACCCCAGGGGTCCACGAGGATCAGATGTTTCACCCTGGGTTAGATGAAGAAAGGACAAACTGAGACTATGGACAGTCAACAGACATTGTCTGCCTCCATTTATATATATATATATATATATATTTAAAATCCCTATGTGGGGAAACTAGGAAGCCAGGGAGTTAACTTTTGAGTGCTTTCACACATACTAAATAATGCAGTCTCAATCCACTTCAGCGACCGTTTGCAGGTGGATTTTGCCATTTTGCACACTAAAATCCAGTTGCAAAGTAGTCTGAAAGGGTAATTATTGCCTTCTTCATTTGTCATTGTTCAGTCGCACAGTCGAGTCCGACTCTTCGCGCCCCCACGGACCACATCATGCCAGGCCCTCCTGTCTTCCATCGTGCTCCGGAGTTTGCTCAATTTCACGTTCGTTGCATTGATAACACTGTCCAGCCATCTCATCCTTTGCCGTCCCCTTTGACCTTCACTCTTTCCAGCATCAGAGTCTTCTCCAGTGAGTGCTCCCTTCTCATTGGGTGGCCAAAGTACTTGAGCTTCAGCTTCAGTATACGGCCTTCCAGGGAACAGTCAGGGTTGATTTCTTTTAGGATTGACTGCTTCGATCTCCTTGCAGTCCAAGGGACTCTCAAGAGTCTTCTCCAGCACCATAATTCGAAAGCATCTATTCTGCGGTGCTCGGCCTTCTTTATAGTCCAACTCTCACAGCTATACAGTACTAATGGGAATACCATCACTTTGACCACGCGGACTTTTGTTGGCAGGGTGATGTCTCTACTTTTTATCGTGCTGTCTAGGTTCCTTCTTCATTAAAGACTTTTAAAAAAATGTGAGTCTCTGCTTGCTTCTTCAGAAGTCTGATGCTAAGTCACTCACTTAACAAAGAAGTCGGAGAGTGATTCAGCAAGAACACAACTTTATTCTTCAACTCAAACACAACTCCAACACTGATCAACATCTGATAGCCAGAACAGAACAGTTCAGCTTTTACATTGCAGTTGTAATGATTTTAAACTCTCCCGGCTAATGTAGCCACACCCACTGTACAAATACAACCAATACGGTTGTTCATATAAGGACCAATCACGGAGCTTGCTGTAAGGTGATTGGCTAGGTGCTTCCTGGGCTAGCAATGCGATTGGATGGATTTGGATCCTAGCCCAGGACGAAGCTCAACATGGCAAGTCAATTAGATGTTTCACATACATTGTGCATTCAATGGCAGCTATTGAATACATTACATCTGAAGAAGTGAGCAGTGACTCAAGAAAGCTCCTCCCCTGCCACAAATTTTGTTAGTCTTCCAGGTGCTCCTGGACTCTCACTCCTTTCTACTGCTACAGACAGACTATCAGAGATACCCTTCTTGGTCTGCCTTCTTCTCGACATGCTCATTTTCTACACGGCAGGAAAGAATGGGGGGGTGTTCTTAACCCAACATGGTGGAGTTGTTAAAGAGTGCCAGACTAGGACTGGGAAATGTTATTTACTATTTATTTATTTACGCTATCTATAGGCCAGCTTTCTCACAGGGGCTTGAGGAGGATCACACATAGTGAGCCAGCACAACCGCGTAACGTGGGACAATAAAAAACCAAAGCATTTTAGAAGGCTGGAATCACCAAAAAACCCCTCCCTGAAGTATGCCATAACTATTCACATGTGAATAGTGAACTATTCGCATCACATAAGGCTCCAAATCTTTCTCAAACATAGGTAAAGGTTCCCTTGCTCGAATGCCAGTCAAATCCAACTCTAGGGTTGCGGTGCTCATCTCCGTTTCAAAGCCGAAGAGCTAGCGCTGTCCGAAGACATTTCCGTGGTCATGTGGCCGGCATGACTAAACCCCAAGGAGCACGGAACGCTGTTACATTCCCACCGAAGCGGTACCTATTTATCTACTTGCAATTTCTTGCTTTCGAACTGCTAGGTTGGCAGGAGCGGGAACTAGAGACGGGAGCTCACTCTGTCATGCGGCACCCGGGTCTCAAACTACTGAACTACTGACCTTCCACAGCCTGCTGTTCAGCGTCTTAACCACTTGAGCCACCGCAGCTCCTTCTCAAACGTACACCAGCATTTAATACGTGAAATACATGAACTGCAATAAACAGGCTGGAGATTTAAAGCGATATCTAACATTTACTATTTGACACTCCCCAAAGAGATACTTCACAGATTCTTAGGTCGCAATTTCAATGGACTGAGGAACATGGTCTTCAGATGTCCATCCACTTCTTAAGACATTAAGATAAACAGTATAAAGTATGTTGCAATCAGCAAGTAGATCCAGTCCTTAAGACTTGACACAAACAATAAGAAATAGGCTGCAGTTCACTCATCCTCCAGATTATTCAATGAGTCTTCGATGCCTTCATCAGGACAGCAGACGGGGACTCCTGAAGAGGCACAGGTACAGGAACATCTCAGCCAGCAGTGCCTCCAAACTGTCTCATTGTACTGCAATGTCACCAAAGCTGCCTTATTTTCCTTTGTTCATGATGGAGACGGGTAACCTGATTCTACAGGTGTTCTCCCAGGGCTCTTTTTGTAGAAAAAGCCCAGCAGGAACTCATTAGCATAATAGGCCACACCCAACTGCAGAAACTCATTAGCCTATTAGGCCACACCCCTGAGAGCACAGCTCATTAGCACATGAGGCCGCACCCCCATGTTACCAGAAGTGTGGTCATCCAGCCACACCCACCTTTTGCTTCTTATTCTGTTTACCTTGTTTGTGGTTCAAACCCAGGGCCTTTTTTGGTAGCAGGGACTCCTTTGCATGTTAGGCCACACACCCCTAATGTAGCCAATCCTAATGAGTTTCTGCTGTTGGGTGTGGCCTGTTATGCTAATGAGTTCCTGCTGGGCATGGCCAACTCGGGAGCCAGCTGGAACTGCGTTCCTGCCCAAAAATAGCCCTGTGTTCTCCCATCTAAATGAATGTAAGGAATGTGACATTCGCATGTCACATCAAGTGGTACAGAAACGACACAAACAGGATCCTGATTACAATAAGCCAAACCCAGCACTATAGGCCTTAATCCTTTATCCAAGGCAGGATTTAAAACCATTTCTGGCCCGTGCAACGTGATTCCCTGCCCAGAAAAGCCCTCCTGGATCGTTCGGCTGGGAAAACTCATTGGACGATCCAGTCAGTCAGTCAGCCTTCATTGGCATAGATGAAATACAGCATGGATCACATTTTAAAATGCATATCAAGATTATGTAAATAGAAACAGTCAACCCACCGGGGCTTTGACCTTATATTCCCCTACCCTCACAGCGATAGAAAGAAATCGTGCTACTGAGAAAGTAACGTGAGGGCGAAGATCTGATAAAAGGAAAGAGATAAGTCTTGGGCCAGTCACATGAAGGCGCATGAAGCTGCCTTACCCCGATTGAATCAACCTTGGTCTATCGAAACCGGTACTGCCGACTGAGACCGGCAGCAGCCCGCCGGGGTCTCAGGCAGAGAACTGTCACATCACCTCCTGCCAGATCCTTGAACTGGGGATTGAACCTGGCCTAGGACCTTCTGCGTGCCAAGCAGATGCTCCACCACTGAGCCACAGTCCCCCGCAGTGTCCCCTCTAAGCTGAGTCAGTGTGAGCCAGCTCACAGTTTTTTAGCCTCTGGCTCACACGTTTTTTGTCTCAGCTCAGGAAGGGATGGCTCCAGAGGAAACTAAGTTATGCCACAGCCGAATTGCTGGCTTGCAACTTTCATGCCAGGAGCTCACAAGGTAGAATTTTTGCTCACAAGACTCCGCAGCTTAGAGGGAACATTGATCCCCCAGTCATTCTGTCTAGGCTAATCTACCCCACAGGATCATTGTGAAGATAACGTTAGATAGGGAGGAAACAATATTGTAAGCCACTTTTGAGTCCAATTGGGGATAAAAGTGGGGTATAAATGGCCCAATCCATTCATCGAGTTCAGACTGCGAGGGCACGAAGCAAAGCCTCCTCAGTGGTCTGCTGCTCCCCCCATCATGAAAACCCCACCAACTGCAAACTCACCAGAGCGAGGCTGAGTACCTTACGGCGGTGCTGAGAAGACCGCGTTTGAGCTGGCCATTTGCAACAGCAGGCAGAAGAACGGAGGACCTCTCAGAGAAGTTGATCAGATTTCCATCCTGGCAGGCAGAACTTGGCTTTGTTTACTCAGCCCCGAGTTCACACAGTGGAGCTGGTCTGAAGAGGATCCCCCTGCCACCAACCCAGGTCGCAAGAAGTTTGTGGGGCGGACCACAGCATCCAGCCCATGGATTATTTAGATGAATGCATCTGAACCTTCTTGGGCTGTGAAAGACACGGCTCCAGTTCATCGGGCAGCAGAATTTTTAAAATCATTTTTGTTGTTGTTCAGTCGCACAGTCGAGTCCGACTCTTCGCGACCCCATGGACCAGATCCCGCCAGACCTTCCTGTTTTCCACCGTCCTCTGAAGTTGGCTCAACTTCATGTTCGTTGCATCTATGACACTGTCCAGCCATCTCATCCTTTGCCGTCCCCGTCTTCTTTGACCTTCAATCTTTCCCAGCATCAGGGTCTTCTCCAGTGAGTGCTCCCTTCTCATTGGGTGGCCAAAGTATTTGAGCTTCAGTTTCATTATCTGGCCTTCCAGGGAACAGTCAGGGTGGATTTCTTTTAGGATTGACTGATTTGATCTTATTTCAGTCCAAGGGACTCTCAAGAGTCTTCTCCAGCACCATAGTTCAAAAGAATCTATTCTTCCGCGCTCCGCCTTCCTTATAGTTCAACTCTTGCAGCCATAAAACAGTTTGCAAGCTCTTAGAAGACTCTGGCCCGGGAAGAATGCCTCTTCAGAGCCGGTGCCTCCTGAGGGTTCAACGAGGCACGGCAATAGGAGCTCCATAAACGGAGCTCACAGCAATTTCCTGACACGGACATTAGGGTTGCCAACTTCCAGGTGCGGCCTGGAGGTCTCCCAGAATTACAACTGGTCTCCAGGCTACAGAGATCAGTTCCCCCCGCAGAAAACTGCTGCTTTGAAGGATGGTAAAAAAGGTAAAAGGTAAAGGTTCCCTTGCTCGAAAGCCAGTCGAGTCCGAGTCTAGGGTTGCGGTGCTCATCTCCATTAAAAAGCCGAAGAGCCAGCGCTGTCTGAAGACCTTTCCGTGGTCACGTGGCCGGCATGACTAAACACCAAGGCGCACGGAATGTTCCCTTCCCACCGAAGTGGTCCCTATTTATCTCCTTGCAATTTCTTGCTTTCGAACTGCTAGGTTGGCAGGAGCTGGAACTAGAGATGGGAGCTCACTTCGTCATGCGGCACCCCTGGGTCTTGAACTGCTGAACTACCAACCTTCCACAGCCTGCCCTTCAGCGTCTTAACCACTTGAGCCACCGCAGCTCCTTTGGAGGATGGACTCTATGGCAAAAGCAACGTTCCTGGTGATTCCTAGAGCTACCTTTGTGTCACTTCCTGTAAAGAGGTCCTGGTATTTCCTCTCACAACGGTGTCTCCCCTCCCCCCACATCCCTCCCGCCAGTTGCCGGGCACTGCCCAGCCACCCTAGCCTTGTGCCCACAGACAACACTCACCTCTCTGGGTACTGCAAGCTGTAGGAAGTTGCCAGGAAGCCCCCAAGACTGTGGCCGAGCAGGATCATGCTGGGAATACCCATCTCCCGGCGCCAGGCCTCGATGGAGCTCACAAACTCCTCCTCTGCCCCCTGGGCTTCGTGGGGGAAGGGGGGTCGGGAGCTACGTCCGAAGCCGAGGAGGTCAAAGGCATGGAGGGGGCGATGGGTGCTCAGGGAATCCAGGTTGAGGATCCAGAGCCCCACGCCCCCACCGAAGCCGTGCACCATCACCAGGGGGGTGCGCCCCTTGCCCCGGTCTGGGGACAACGATACAGTCCAGATCTTGCTATGGTTGGGGAGGGAGATGTACCGAGCCACAAATCGGTTCTGGAGGCCTACAGGAGGAGGGACGGAAAGACACAAAAATGGAGATGAACGTTTGCGGGGGTCAGGCTGCTTAGTTTTGGCCCCTCAAGGAAAAGGTATCTTTACACCCCCATAGGACCAAAAACATTTTTTTTGGGGGGGAGATCTAGATGAAGAAAATGAGCGATAGGAAAACTCATGTTTTCAACTGTGTCAGATGCCCGTTTGTAATCTAGACAGAACACCACTGGCGAAATGTACTGGGATGTTTTATGAGTCACTGGGATCATATATGCACATATGCACCTCCCTTTCCACCTCCATATCAGCCTCCCATTGGAGTTAGCAACCTGGGCAGCTGCTTCCTGTTAAGAAAGAAACCACTGGGTAATTAATGGTTTGTTCAACCTTAATCCCCCTCTCTTCCTTGGGACAGAGGCCAAGCCCCTTTATCACCACCCCACCCAATACACTTAGGGCTGCCTGGTGGGGGAGGAGGATTCCCCACCTGATAAAGTTTCTGGCCATTCCTAGAGCTACCTTTTGTCACTTCCAGGTAGCTCTAGGAATCACTCGGAACTCTATGGTAGGAAGTTCCTGTATGTAGACTAGGCCTTATTTTTTAAAAAACCCCAAAAACCCGGGACCCTGGCCAGTTGCCAGGCACTACTTACACTGCAAGATCCGAGCTTCCACATTCTTGAGGTGAGACATGGAGGTGGGACGCCAAGCAGGGAGCCAGCCTCCCAACCAGCCGTGGGACCTGTAGGAGGGGACAGTGGAGAATACAGGTGGGCGACCAGGGTGAAAAGGTCCAGGGAAGAAAAAGAGACAAGTGAGAAGAGGTCACTTGGACAAAAGCTAAATTTCACAGCATGCCGTTGCCATTCCGTGACATCCAGTGGAAGGAAGGGTGGGAGTGCAAAAGAGACTTTGAACAAATCAGGCCTCTGTTGTCCAACTGCGACCCACAGAGTGGGAAAAGAGAAGAAGAAGAAGAAAAGAGATTGGATTTATACCCCGCCTTTCACTACCCAAAGGAGTCTCAGAGCGGCTTACAATCTCCTTTCCCTTCCCCTCCTCACAACAGGCACCCTGTGAGGTAGGTGGGGCTGAGAGAGCTCTTTTGAGAACATTTCTGCTCGTGAGAGAACAGCTCTGAAAGAACTTGTGACTGACACAAGGGCGTACCAGCAGGTGCAAGTGGAGGAGTGGGGAACCAAACCCGGTTCCCCCAGATTAGAGTCCGCGCACGTAACCACTACACCAAACTGACTCTTACACCAAACTGACTCCTGATCGCACAAGGGCTCATTTCCATTTGGGACAAATGCCCAGTCCACAGTCGCAAGGTGGTTGTTAACGGTCAGCAGAGATGGAAAACATGCAGAGTTTCCTGCCCATGTGCAGGACTCCCATGCCCTGACTGCAAGTTTTGCATGCACATGACAAGCAACTTTTTGCAAGTGGCCCAGGGGGATGTTGAAAACTGCCATGCTCTCGACAACATCTAGAGACCTTGCTCCTTGAGTACAGATTGTGGATCACAAAGCCTTTGATTTAAATCTCATTTTAGCCATAAACTTGTTGGACTCTCTCCGGGAAACCATTCCCACACACCCTTCCAATCTTCAGACAGGGATGCTAGCCAATCTTATATAGCTATTATAAGCAGAGGTCGATTCGGGGGGGATCGCGGGGGATCACCGTTCCCCCGGGTGAGGTGCAGGGGGCTGGGGCACACGACGAAGCCCCGCCCCCTGCATCCGGCCCTCCTTCAGCCAGGAGGAGGCAGGAGAAGAGGAAGGATAAGTTGCTTCCTCCCCGCCTCTCCTCACCCCTGCCTGCCTGGGGCCAGGGAGGGCCTTGGCGGGGCTTCCTCGCACGCCTGCCGGCCTTGCAGGTCCACCGCCGGGCCCCATCAGGGGCTTGACAGTGGAGCTGCAAGGCCAGCGGCGGCGGCCGGGACTGTTGGGGGCGGGGGGCTTGGCAGGGCTTCTCCGCACTCTCACCGGCCTTATGACACACTTCCGGTGATGTAAGGGGGTGTGGCATATGCTAATGAGTTATGCTAATGAGTTCCCCTAGCTCTTTTTCTACGAAACGACGCCTGATTATAAGGAAGGCTCTAATTGTATCTGCAACGCAGTTCGGATCATCAATGGTTACTGCTGTTATTACAATACAAATGGCACCAAAGATTTGGATCCTAACCCTTGATTCCATTCCAGCATTGCGGACAGTGTTTCTTCAGTGCTAGGTGCTTTCTACTCATTGCAACACAATGTGCGATTAACTTCTAGAACCAGAGGTACCTACTGCACAACAGAAGACAGCCAAAGTATACTAACTGATCTGCCAAGGGACCAGATCCTCTGCAGTCATAACCTCAATGTCTAAGAGCCAGTTTGGTGTAGTGGTTAAGAGTGTGGACTCTAATCTGGGAGAACCGGGTTTGATTCCCCACACCTCCACATGTGGCTGCTGGTGAGACTTTGGGTCAGTCACAGGTTCTCTCAGAGCTGTTCTCTCAAGGGCAGTTCTCAAAAGAGCTCTCTCAGCCTCACCTACCCCCACAAGCAATGCTCCCTCTAAGCTGTGGAGCCTTGTGAGCAAAAACTGTACTTTTCTGAGCGACTGGCATTAAAGTTGTGAGCGAGCCATTTGGCTACTGCATAAATTAGTTTGCTCTGGAGCCATCCTTCCTGAGCTAAGACAAAAATCGGTGAGCCGGAGGCTAAAAAACTGAGCTAGCTCACACTAACTCAGTTTAGAGGGAACACTGCTCATAGGGTGTCTGTTGTGGGAAGGGGAAGGAGATTGTAAACCGCTCTGAGACTTCTTTGGGTAGTGAAGGGTGGCATATAAATCCAATCTCTTCTTCTGAAAGTCTTTTTCCCAACTGTCCTCATTCTCTGGCTCCATTCAGACAGTACACCAACCCTTGGGTAGATCTCAAGCCACGGTTCACACTTCCTCGCATACCGACAAACCATGGCTTAGTGCTGTTTTCTCAGCATCCCACCGGCCCCCCCCCCTTTCTAGGGTTAGCCGCCACCACTGAATTGCCCCCTTCAAACCTGTCCTTCAGTGCATTCAGTTTGGGAAAGAGCAGACAGAGAATCTGGAGGCCCCCTCATTTACAAAGTTACACCAAGAAAGTTTGCTGCATGTCAAGCAGCATTTCTGCTCCCTTAGGTCAGTGGAAACAAGTAACACTTTCAAGATGTCAGGCCATTACATCAGCCGCCCCCTTCCATGGAAAACAAGGAAAGCAAACAAAGCCGCTCCTGTGTGATCCAGCGATAAGGGCAAGTGGATTGCTGAGTCATTCTACCTTTCCCTAGATCTGCTGAGTCACTTCCCAGGTTCCCCTCCAAGTTCACAGTTTCCAAGTTGGATTGCAAGAACAGCTCCCCCCTCCACCTGTTCCCCAAGACTTCCCCTGACACTAACTCCCACAGTCCATTACAGACAGTATGGGGTTTTATATATATATATATATATATATTGCATAACTTTCTGTTTCTCTTCCTCCCCCCACCCAACTACAGTTTTTCTTGGTTGCTTCGTCCCTAGAAGACCCAACGACCTACTGAAAGAACCGAATTCTTCCATGTATGGACAGCGTTCTTTTCTCTTCCCATCGGAGCACACACAATTTGAAGCCCACGACGACATTCCAGCCCCTCTTGTTTAGAAATGAAACTCCTCCAGTGCTATTACAAAAGGGGAATCTGTCAGTTGTGCTTCACTCCGTGGCAAAGAAAGGGTACTCTGCCCATGCTCAGAGGCACCGTGACAGACATCCCAGCCCCAGCACAAAAAGCAGCGCGAAACAGGCCCAGAGTTAATCACAACCTGGATCGACCCGCCCAGCATACTTTTCTTTACACGCCCTGTCGCCGCTTCCTGTTTTGCTGTGTAAGAATAACTTTATCCCGGACATCTCCTTCATTCTACCCCCTCTTGCCTTGCCTTCCCCTCGCCTTCTCTTTCTGTAGGGTGTTGCTCTGTTCCCCGCAGAACAGGAAACCAGTTTGAACCACGAGAGTGACGGGAGGGGGGTGGGGATGTCTTTTCTCCGTCAACCCCAACCCCAACCAAGCATCAGACCTAAACAAGCCTTGCACCCATCTCCCAATCCCACCCCAGTGGCAGTCCAGGCCAGCAAGATGCAATCCTCTAGTCCTAAAGAAAAATCCCCACACCTCCAAAATACAGAAGGGAATATCTAGATAGCCTGATCCACCTGTAGGAGCAGGAGAATGCAACTCCATGCAAAGCAACAACAACAACTCCCCCCCCCCCTCCGGCCTTGTCTCCATCTCAGAGCAGATCTGCGGCTCCAGGATCCAGAAAAGAGTTAAGCCAGACTCACGACTGCTCAAGGTCTTCCTCCATTCCTCTCCAAGAAGGGATACATCCCAACAGCTGGTACAGGAAGGCGTGCGGGAGGAGGACTTAGAGCGAAGGGGGCGGGGCCGAGTGTCAGAGCTTGGGGGCGTGGTTTACATTTTATGAATGGCTTGGGGGGGGGGAAAGGTCGCTTGTGTAACCCTCCTGCTGGGTTATGTAAGGGGGGCGGGAAAGGGGGGAAGAGAGAGAGAGGGCGAGCCCGAAAGAGAGCGCGTCCCGCAGGCTCCCTTCTGCTCGCCGGGCGGATCAGAAAGGAGGGAGGGCCCCTCCTCTCCCCCTGATGTGGGCGTGGCATCATAAAGAGGGGAGGAGTCTGGTCGGAGCCGGGGAGGGGGGTTTTGCAACGGGGGGGGGGGAAAGCTGGGGGGGGGAAGCAAAAAAGGGGAAGCACTAACCGGCGCTTTGGGGCTGCTGTGCTGGAGGATTGTGGAAGATCCGGATTGGAGGGTGGGGGAGAAGAGCTTTGGTGAGGATCGGGTCCAGGCAGGGTCTTCCTGGGACAAAGCCACCATATATAGGGGGTAATGACAAAGCTCGTGCTTCTTAGCAAGGGTTTCTCCTCTCCCCTCCAGACAGGGCAGTTTCTGAGCATGGGCAGAGCGCCTTTCCCGAGGAGCGGCTACGGCCTGTCACTAGTGTTGGGATCGTATTGAAGTGGCAAGTAGGATCCTATAACGGGGCATTGGGTTGCATTATGCATGCTTCGATTATATCTGGTGCCGCAGCGGGATGGTCAAAGCAGATCAGGGAGTTTCATGAGGTCGCAGCCCTGCAATCGTACGGGTGGTAGCAAAAACTGCCGTTTGGAAGCATCTCTTGTCCCCAAAGTCCTGCCTTCTAACTCTTTATTTGTTACCTGAAGTTTGGGAGGAGGTTCTTCTCCTTGCGCTTGCGTACTTATTATTTGTTCTTAATAGGCTTGATTCAGTCTTGAATTCAAGTGCAGGGTTAAGCGGCAGATCCGCATGCGCGCAAAGTCCTCTCCACGTCCCGGCGTGCACAATAATATTGTGTATGGCGCGGACCTGCACATGTATACACACACACACTTCAAATGTCCTAAAGGTGCACAAACACGTGCACTTTTTTTTCAAGTCCACCATAATTTGCTCTTTTTCCTTCTCTCCAATAAAGATATATCCCTGTCAGGATGAGTGTACGACGCATGCGCCAAAAGTGGCCCACCATAGGCATGGCTCCTTCGCAGCCTCAAGATCTGGAATTGCGCATGCGCATTTTGTATGGCTGCCTTTCTTACACACGCGCGCCAGCTGGCCCATACTAGAAATGGCTTCCTTGGGAATATATGACAGACTGCGCATGCCACGTCGGAGGACACGTCTTCTACGCATGCGCTCTCCGCGTAGAGACCCCGGAAGTGCTTCCTTCTTTCCGTCCAGCTCGTCTGTTCGGACTGAGAGAGCCGACCGAGTGCGCAGCGATGTCTGGGGCGGCTGCAGGGTCGGCGGGCTCCGGGGCCGGGTCGGTGGGCTCCGTGGTGCGGCGCTTCCTGGCCGAGTACAGCAGCGGGACGCCGAGCCGCCTGAAGGTGCTGGACGCCTACCTGCTCTACGTCATGCTGACGGGAGCGCTGCAGTTCGGCTACTGCCTCGGCGTCGGCACCTTCCCCTTCAACTCCTTCCTCTCGGGCTTCATCTCGGCCGTGGGCAGCTTCATCCTGGGCGGTGAGCGGCTCGGCCGTAGCCATGGCGACCGCTAGGCCGCGCGGGGCGGGGGCAACGGTCGCCGGCGGGGAGGAGGGAGGGGGTGCCCGCGGTTGCCGTGGCAACCTGAGAACGGTCACGTCCTCGTGGGAGGGGGAGAGCGTCTCCATGGCGACGGTGGGCCGCGAGGCGTCTCAGTTCCTCTAGATGTGTGGTTTGCCATAACGGAAGGGGAGACTGCCTCTGAACATTTGCAGAGTGCCTTTTCCTTCACTGCTGGCCCCAGCAAGAGAGCGGCCATGAGTCTTGGGGCAGTGCAGGCTTCTGCTTTTTAAAGTTTAAAGGTAAAGGTCTCCCTTGCTCGATGCAGGCTTCTGCTTTTTAAAGTTTAGAGAACTGCTATATTCCTGAGTATCTCGCTAAAGTAAAGATAAATCTAGGCTAATTGTATAATTAAAAAGTAAAGGTCCCCATGCTCAAAAGCCAGTCGAATCCGACTCTAGGGTTGCAGTGCTCATCTCCATTTCCAAGCCGAAGAGCCAGCGCTGTCCGAAGATGTTTCCATGGTCATGTGGCCGGCATGACTAACACAAAGGCGCACGGAACGCTGTTACCTTCCCACCGAAGTGGTACCTATTTATCTACTTGCAATTTCTTGCTTTCGAACTGCTAGGTTGGCAGGAGCTGGGACCGGAGACGGGAGCTCACTCCATCATGCGGCACCCGGTCTCGAACTGCTGAACTACTGACCTTCCACAGCCTGCAGTTCAGCGTCTTAACCTCTTGAGCCACCGCAGCTCCAGTTTAACTGGAGAGAACTGCTGTATTCCTGAGTATCTCGCTAAAGTACAGATAAATCTAGTCTAATTGTATAATTGCTCTGCATTAAATATCTCTGATATGTCAGATGATGAATATATTCTGTTTTCCTAGTAACCAGTAAAAGGGAATCAGTTTTGAACAAATATATGATCTGGTACTTCGATTTTTCTCTTTTTTCCTCTTTGTGGCGGGAGTGAAGAAGATTCACAGTTGATAATTCACAATTATAAATTCAGTTTTGTTGCTTCAGTCATTAAATTGGCATAGTGAAACATTGTAGGTAGATTTCAAAGCAACTACCAGTGCTACATGGCCTTCAGGCACTTGTTTATAAGCCGACTAGTGCAGCATCCTCAGAATATTCCTTTGGTAGTTCCAACTATGATACCTGGTTTCAATTATGCCATTTCTTATTATCTTTGCAGCAAGCCTTATGGTGTGTGTTTTTTCTTTCTTTCTCCTCTTCAGTTTGTTTGAGGATCCAGATCAACCCACAGAACAAGGGGGAATTTCAGGGGATCTCCCCAGAACGAGCCTTTGCCGATTTCCTCTTTGCCAGCACCATCCTTCATCTTGTCGTCATCAACTTTGTGGGCTGACCAGTCGGTGCGTATGCCAGGGAGCGATCGTCAGCACTGGGAAGGAAATGGCCTCTCTGAGCGGGACTCTGCAAATACATTTGCTAGTTTGCTGCTGGCTAGTCTGTTCTTCATTCTGCTCTATCATTTTTTTGAATCTGGAAATAGATAGAAGGGCCTCAGACCTTGTACTGGCTTCAGAAGGGGCTGGATAAGGTTCCAAGATAACTTACTGGTTGGAGTATCTCCAGAAGTCAATACAAGGAGGAGCTGCTTGCCCTGTCTTTCAGCTCAGAGCTGGACCTTCCCCTGCAATTGTGCTGGGCCCTTTGAAACTCACTAGGACAAAAAGATAGGCAGGAAGTTTGTCTGACTGCTGACAAATGTATTTGAGGCCTATCAGTGAATCAACGGAAATGTTAGGAGGAAATGTACTTGCTGTCAGTTGTCATACTTTGATGTCATCTCTGTGTGCTGAAATTCTTGGTAAATTTCCATATTATTAGACTTCTGTTCATTCATGAAGCCCTCTTCTTGGGAACAGGAACAGAGAGATTCTTAAATCCTGATATGGCTGTGATTCTCACATCTTTTTTCACTTCTCTTTGTCTCCTCCTTAGGTCCCGGATGTGTCTCACTTGCTGAAGCCCCTCATGAACAAGCATGCTGTGCATCACAGACTTTTGATTTGTTCACTGGTGGGAAAAGGAACTGTTTCCTTGACAACAGTTGGGCTTTGCCTTCCATTTCTATGACAGCCAATAAATCTCCTTTGTTATATTTTTGCATCTCATGTCTCAGTGATAAGCGGAGAGGAGGGCCTGATAAAAGGATGGGCTTGTCGAGGTCCCACTCATGGGCAGAAGACAAAATATCTTTATTCCACTTTTCCTCCAGGGTGCCCACTGGCAGGCACACACATTTCTCCTTTACTCCGTTGTATCTTTTCAAGAACCCTGTGTGATAGATAAAGCTGAGGGAGAGACCGAGTGTCCCAGGTCACCCTGAGATTTTATGGGCAGAGGGGGTTTGAACCCAGGTCTCACTAATCTTAGCTAAAAAAAAACAAAAAAAACCCAAAACACCACAGTGAGTACCTTAGAGTGTTATGCTTTGGGGGCAGAGATGATCTCTTGGGCGTCCTTCAAAGTAGCGGGATAGTGGTGGGACTGACCACACTGTGTAATCTGACCAAACTCTGCATGTCCTGTTACTTAAACCTTGGCTAATACCATTGGACAAGGGCAATGTGAATCTTGACCAGTCATTTGGGACCCTCTTATATTAAGCAAAACTCCAGCATGGATTACTGAACTAAGCATCTCTATAGAACAAATGTAGAGTCCAGTGGCACCTTTAAGACCAACAAAGGTTAATTCAAGGTATGAGCTTTCGTGTGCAAAGCACACTTCCAAAGACATCGGAACAGCAGATGAGGTTCTAAATTTATAGACAGGGATTTAACAGCCAATTAACATGTAACATGATGATGTTTAAGTTATGCAAAGTGAAAAAATAAGTATGTCACAGTTGTTTACCTGATAACCTTTACAACTGTTGACCTGATACCCTTAACTTGTTATTTAGCTTTTCACTTTGCATGACTTAAACATCATCATGTTACATGTTAATTCGCTGTTAAATCCCTGTCTATAAGTTTAGAGACTCATCTGCCATTCCAATGGTTTTGAAAAAGTGTGCCCTGCACACGAAAGCCCATACCTTGAATAAACCTTTGTTGGTCTTAAAGGTGCCGCTGGACTCTAAATTTATTCTTCTGCTTCAGACCAACATGGCTGCTACCTGGATCTAAGCATCTCCATGACGGTTTTGTAACTCCGAATGTTGTCTATGGTTGTGATCTGCTAGCCAGCATTCACAGGATAATGATTTCCTCTGAGAAGAAAGCTCCTTGCTGGATTAGCATGCCTGCAGTTGGTTGCTGGGAGTTGACTTTCAGTCACCGGAGGCAGGACTTTGGGCTGGTGCTTCCTTAGATTAGGTAAAGGTTCCCTTGCTCGAAAGCCAGTCGAGTCCGACTCTAGGGTTGCAGTGCTCATCTCAAAGCCGATGAGCCAGCACTGTCTGAAGACGTTTTCCGTGGTCATGTGGCGGCATGACTAAACACCAAGGCGCACGGAACGCTGTTCCCTTCCCACCGAAGTGGTACCTATTTATCTACTTGCAATTTCTTGCTTTCGAACTGCTAGGTTGGCAGGAGCTGGAGCTAGAGACGGGAGCTCACTGCATAGAAGAAAACCTGACATTAAGCAAGGAAGCTTCCTGGGGGAGGGGACATTAACTCCCTGCGTTCTCTGAAGGCCCACTGGACAATAGGAGTTATTACACGTTCAGTCGCACAGTCGAGTCCGACTCTTCGCAACCCCATGGACCAAGTCACGCCAGGGCCTCCTGTCTTCTGTCCTCTGAAGTTCACTCAATTTCATGTTCGTTGCATCTATGACACTGTCTAACCATCTCATCATTTGCCGTCCCCGTCTTCTTTGACCTTCAGTCTTTCCCAGCATCAGGGTCTTCTCCAGACAGTGCTCCCTTCTCATTGGGTGGCCAAAGTATTTGAGCTTCAGTTTCATTATCTGGCCTTCCAGGGAACAGTCAGGGTTGATTTCTTTTAGGAGAGGAGTGGGGAATCAAACCCGGTTCTCCAAGATTAGAGTCCGCGCACTTAACCACTACACCAGACTGGCTCACACGGTGGCTTGCTACCGAGATAAGTTGAAACAATAATAGTTCAAAGGTAATTAACACACGTCAGCAAAAAAAGCAGCAGCAATCAAAAATGAAGACGACCCCCCCCCATCATCGCCTTAAGAATAGCAGCTGTAGCAATGAAACCAAATAACACTGCTGCACAACCTAATGCTGATTTATAAGCATAGAAGAAAACCTGACATTAAGCAAGGAAGCTTCCTGGGGGAGGGGACATTAACTCCATGCGTTCTCTGAAGGCCCACTAGACAATAGTTTTTACACATTGCTGGAAGGCTATCAGCGAGATGGCCACCTTTGTCTCCAGGGGATGGAGTTCCAAAGTTCAAAACTCCACAGTGGAGAAGACCCCTTTTGCAGTGCCCAGGAGTCTCACTTCATGTCACGTCAGTGCATGGAGCGGGCAAACCCCCAAAGTTCTCAAGCCATGGAGAGGGCCACAGGGGTGTAGGCAGTCCCTCAGGTCCCCTGGTAACAAGAGTGGTCCGCATCAACACTCAGCTGAACCAAGGGGCAAACTGGGAGTCAATGTAGCTGGGGGGGGGCTATGATCTCTGCAGTGATTACTGACCCATTTTTCAAAAGTGGCCCCACCCCACATCCAAGGGTTAACAAGTGTCCGCAGGACGGGGAGCAGTGTGTTCCCTCTAAGCTGAGTTAGGGTGAGCCAGCTCTCAGTTTTTTAGCCTCCGGCTCACACATTTTTGTCTTAGCCCAGGAAGGAGGGCTCCAGAGCAAACGAATCTATGCAGCAGCCAGATCGCTGGCTCACAACTTTAATGCCAGTAGCTCACAAAGGAGAATTCTTGCTCACAAGACTCCACAGCTTAGAGGAAGCATTGCACTGGGGGGGGGTTGTTCTTAGTAGCCCTGTTCCTTTTGGTTGGCAGTTGCAGCATTTTGTCTTTCCTTTTATTTTGCTGCCATCTGGTGCCAGTACCTGTGTATTACCAGGACAGGTTTTCTTGGTTATCTTTTCAGAGGGGTAGCCACGTTCATCAGTAGAAGAACTAGATAGTAGATAGTCATACTAGATACACGGGTATTTGACGTAGGTAGCTTTGATTCTTGAAAGCTTATACCCCCAAAATCTCATCGGTCTCCAAGCTGCCCCTGGACTTGAATCTAGCTCTTCTTGATTATGTTATCTGAGAAAGTAGAACAACTCTCAGAAGTTCTTAAAAAATCTTGTCAGCACGTCCAGGAGCAAAACTGATGCTCATGAATTCAACCTCCCACGTGGTTCCACTGACTAATAATGGCTCTTCTCTTAGTTTGGTGTAGGACCGGGTTTGATTCCCCACTCCTCCATATGCAGCTGCTGGTGTGACCCTGGGTCAGTCACAAGTTCTCTCAGCTGTTCTCTCAAGGGCAGTTCTTGAGAGACCTCTCTCAGTCCCACCTACCTCACAGGGTGGCTGGTGTGGTGAGGGGGAGGGAAAGGAGACTGTAAGCTGCTCTGAGACTCCTTTGGGTCTGAGTCTCCTCTATTGAAACTGAAATTTGTTAATTCAAGACCCACCTTCCAAAGCGAGCCATGGTAGCAAGGTGAGTGTTTGCACAACATGAATTCTAATGACCAGTAGGGAACAGAAGGCAGTGCTCCCAGGACTAAACGACCTCAGCTATACAGACAGAATGTTATTTATTAGAATGGTCCCCTTCATCTCCTCTTAAGATTCTTCCAAGGCCCCTTCCCAACAGCAAATGGGAGATTCTTCCAGAGACCCCGGGACAGTCACCTGTTTCCTGATAAAAGTGCAAAAAGGAGCAGATCCCAGCTCTTTATGCTCCTTTTAGACCCCACGGCACAGACAGTGGCGAGTGGTATTTGAGATGGTGGACCTCCTGATGGCACTGGTATTTCTGGCCACTGTGACACAGACTGTTGGACTGGATGGGCCTTTGGCCTGATCCAACACTGGCGTCTCTTATGTTCTTATGAGATTTGACACCCCTCAAATATAGCTACAAGGGGAGGGGGTGGAGGAAGATGAGAAGGGAGGAGCCCCATGTGAACCCTGTGCCCAGTCTTGCAAAGACTGCCATGCGACCTACAAAACGTTTGAACTGAGGTTCATTGACTGACTTTGGATGCCTGATTTTCTTAGGCTAGGGTGGGACTTCAGTGATCGGTCTTTCAGAGAATCAAGGACTTTGGAAATGCCTTTTAGTGAAGGCCTCGCTCTCTGGCATGTACAACGCTAAAGCTTCCAGACCGCTTTAGGGATACCAGCTCTCACGTGTAAACACTTCCATAGCTGATCCTGCAAAAAGAAACCCCCGAAACGGGTGGCACAGTGTCCTGTGGTACCCGGAGAAGTGAGCAGTGACTCGTGAAAGCTCATCCCCTACCACAAATTTTGTTAGTCTTTACGGTGCCACTGGACTCTCACCACTGCTCTGCCCTAGGCAGCTCAGTCAGTAGGGTTGTCAGAATGTGAGACTGTAGCCTTCTGCAGAGCTCCTTACGTTTTCCCAAGCTGAGCAGAAGCAAAATCAAATATGCTAGAAGTTACTATAAGTATGCACGCTTGCACGCAAGTTACCGAATGGCTCGGAATTCTTGATTTGTTAAAACTTTTGCTCCAGTTACCCACAAGCTGGGTGCATAAGGAAGGCTCTGCACTAGAACTTCCATTGAGAGCCTTTGCATATCGAGCGTTTGCACGCATCCAGAAAGGCAGGAGAGAAGATCCCTGTTTCACAAGGCATGCTTCCTTCGCCTCCCATGTCAATCCCACAAAATCACTCAGCCTTTTGGCTGTATAATTCACTGTGAGTTCTGTCCAGATAACCTGTCTTTGGTACCTGACCACAGTCGGCATATTTTGGACATGGAAAATGAGTCAGTAACTGGTATATTCCTTCAAAGCGCAGGGGATCTGTTTGCCCCTTTTCTTTTTTCCAGCCCGCCCACAACTAAAGGAACCGCAAAGATATTCATAGTTCTCGCAGCCTTTAGGTGGTGATAAACTTAGCTGTATTGATCTTGTGTATTTGTGGCATTTTGTGTTGGTGTGTTGCTTTGCACCTGGAGTTCTGCCCGCGGCCTTGTGGTCTCCCCTCTCGACGGGAGGCGCCGCCTTCCCCTCTGCTTTGCGGTCTAACGTCCTCCCTGTCCCGTCCTTCCACGCGAGCGCTGCCACGTGCCGACTCTTTACCTCCCCACCTTGCCGGAAAAAACACCTGTTTTCTAGAGGAAGCGGTTTCTGCGGCATGAGCTTCAAAGGCCGACCCAGATACGCCAGTCGGCTGTGACGTCACGGAATCGTGGTGGTTGTCTTTGACCCGTTTGGGGGATGACACATTTTCCATTTCCTGCCTGGCTTGTTTTTTCCTGCTTGCTTTCTGTGTGTTGTGTGTGTGTTTGGGGGGTGGGGGCGGTGGATATTTTTGAGAATTAATGTAAACAGCAACATTAAGGAGGGGGCTGAAAACAACGTTCGGAATGTGCTTAAAATAATCTCTCTTTCAAGGCAGTGTGAGTCTTCAGATGCAGAGTCGGCCTTTGACCTAGAATCGCTAAACTTCAAATCCTTGGTTCATGAGTGCAGACTTGGTATACCTGGCCTTGCATTCCAGTTTAAACCACTACTCGGAAGTCCCATTCATTACAATTTTTTTTTTAACCAAAACATTTTTATTAGTTTTAACATTAAAGTACACCATAGTACAAACACCAAATCACAGGTTTTCTATACATAAGACAAATACTTTCAAATGTAACTTTGAATCAAACTATACAAACAGAAAGGCTTTAAAAGTAATACAATGTTTCAGCCAAGCAATAACAGTTTATATTTTGCGTTATAGATGGTTTTCCATTCAGAATTTTCAAAGGTAAGTTTGTCAGTAATGGGATACCATTTCCCAGTGGGATTAAGTAGTTCACATTCATTTTGATCTGTGGTGTTGTAAATAGAAATAGTTTCATATATAAAATAGTTCCAGACTTTATATAACCAAACATTTATAGATGGAGGGTCTTTATTTTTCCATTTCAACGCTATCAAACCCATTCATTACAAATGATGCTGTTTTCCATGGAAGGGGGTCAGGATTAGAAATGTGGACCTCCTGACGACACCTGGTATTTTTGGCCACTGTGTGACAGAGTGTTGGACTGGATGGGCCATTGGCCTGATCCAGCATTGGCTTCTGTTATGTTGTTATGGACCTTACTGTAATTAGAGTAACAGAGCAGAGTCCCTTCACCTTTGTCAGTTGGGGTGAATGGAAAGGACCGTGGAACGATACATCTCTCCTGGTCCTTGCGTAATGAGTTTCTTCCTGCAAATATTCCCTCTTCTATTTATCTGTTCATGCTGACCTAGATGGCCCAGGCTAGCCTAATTTCATCAGATTTTTGGAAGCTAACCAGGGTTGGCCAACCAACTCACTTTGTTTCTTGGCTTGAGAACTGTATGGGGGTCAGCTGCAATGCTCCCTCTAAGCTGTGGAGTCTTGTGAGCAACAATTCTACTCTGTGAGCTAGTGGCATTAAAGTTGTGAGCAAGCAATTTGGCTGCTGCATAAATTAGTTTGCTCTGGAGCCCCATCCTTCCTGAGCCGAGACGAAAAGGTGTGAGCCGGAGGCTAAAAAACTGTGACCTGGCTCACACTAACTCTACTTAGAGGGAACACTGGAACTACGTCTTGACAGCACTTTCCACCTCTGGCTACCTGTTCTAATTCCTCCATGCTGGGAATGATTAGCAAAGGGACTGAAAATCAAACAGGCAATATTGTATTGCCCTTGTATCGAGCTATGGTATGGCCTCATTTGAAATCATGGGTCCAGTTTAGGATTGCCAAATCCACTTACCCCTCGGAGCGGGGGAGTCTCGTCGCTGTCCGGGAGGTTCTTTCAGGTGCGTGCGCGCACGTGCCGGCAGGACGTACCCGGAAGTGATGTGAGACATTGCTGACGTTGGGGGCATGGCCGAGCTCCTCGGGGGGGAAACCATATGGTTCTAATTCCTCCATGCTAGGAATTATTAGCAAAGGGACTGAAAATCAAACAGGCAATATTGTATCGCCCTTGTATCGAGCTATGATATGGCCTCATTTGAAATCCTGGGTCCAGTTCTGGATGCTGTATCTTAAAAACAGATGGTGCAGAGCTGGAGAAAGTACAAAGGAGGGCAACTGAGGAGATTCGGGGGTTGGAGCACTTTTGCTATGAGGAAAGGCAGTCGAGTTGGGGACTTCTTAGTCTAGAAAAAAGGACGGTTAAGGGTTTATAAAATTATTTATGGGGTGGAGAAAGCGAACAGAGGGAGCTTTTTCTCCCTTTCCCATAATATTAGAACTCGAGGTCACACAATGAGGTTGCTGAGAAGCAGGTACAGGGCAGACAAAGGAAAGGCCTCCTTACTCAGCAAGTAATTAAATTGCGGGATTTGCTGCCGGTGAAGGTAGTGATGGCCACAGGCATAGATGGCTTTAGAAGGGAGTGAGATGGATTCATGGAGAATGGGTCTATCAATGGTTTACTAGGCCGTGGTGACTAAAGGGGACCTCCGCCTTCAGAGGCTGCAAGCCATTGAATACCAGTGCTAAGAGGCTAGGGTTGCCAGCCTCCAGGTGGGGCCTGGGGATCTTACGCTTTTATGACTGATCTCCAGCTGACAGAGATCAGTTCCCCTGGAGAAAATGGCTGCTCTGAAGGGTGGACTCTATGTCATTGTGCCATGCTCTTTTTCTATGAAATGACCCCTGGGTCACACAATGAGGTTGCTGAGAAGCAGGTCCAGGGCAGACAAAGGAAATGCCTCCTTACTCAACAAGTAATTAAATTGCAGGATTTGCTGCCAGTGAAGGTAGTGATGGCCACAGGCATAGATGGCTTTAGAAGGGAGTGAGATGGATTCATGGAGAACGGGTCTATCAGTGGTTTACTAGGCCGTGGTGACTAAAGGGGACCTCCGCATTCAGAGGCTGCAAGCCATTGAATACCAGTGCTAAGAGGCTAGGGTTGCCAGCCTCCAGGTGGGGCCTGGGGATCTCCCGCTTTTACGACTGATCTCCAGCTGACATAGATCAGTTCCCCTGGAGAAAGTGGCTGCTCTGAAGGGTGGACTCTGTGGCATTGTGCCATGCTGAGGCCCTTCCCCTCCACAAAACCCACCCTCTCCAGGATCCACCCCCAAAGTCTCCAGGTATTTTCCAATGTAGACCTGGCAACCCTTTAAGAGGTGTCATTGGGAAGGACGTGGCCCCTCTGCCCTGTTTGTTCGCCCCTCTGGTGTAGCTGGCTGGCCACTTTATGAAAAATTATGCTGGGCGAGGTGAACCACTGGACATATCCAGCAGGCTCTGCTTATGTTCTTAACTACTAAAGCCTGGCCCCTGGTATTTTGGGCCGCTGTGTGACAGAGTGTTGGACCAGATGGGCTACTGGCCTGGCCCAACATTGGCTTCTCCTGCGTTCTATGTAAAGCCCTCTCTGGGTGCATTCAGACGGGGTGTTTCAGGCGGCAGAAACTACCGGTTGGAACCGGTGCAAGGGCAGGGTGTGTGTTTAATGATGGTCACCCAGCAAGTTCAATATCTGAATGGAATTTGAACCTGAGTCTCTGCACTTCTCATCCAATGTTCTACCACTTTACCAGCCTGATTCTGTCGAAGCACCTCATTGTTTTCTTGCCCTCGCTCCACTAGTAGGGCAGGGCAGCATCCTTCTCCCATGGCAAGGCATTATTTACCCAAGTTCCTTACCTGAAAGAGTGGCCTGGCTATGGCTGCCAACTCCAGGTTGGGAAATTCCTGGAGGTTTAGGAGTAGCAACTAGGGAAGGTGGATTTTGAGGGAGGGGAGGGATGTCAGCAGAGTATGATGCCATGGAGTCCACCCTCCATCAAAGCCATTTTCTCCAGGGGAACTGATCTCTGTTGTCCGGCGGCTGGCAGCTCCAGGCAGCCCTATAAGCCATTTGAGAGGAGGTGGCTTTGAATGGCTGGCCGCTACACAGCGGAGTGCGAAAATATGAGTGGTAGAATGGTAACGGGTGGAAAAGACCGTGGAGTGGTAGTGGATTGAACATACAGGTGGTTATACTCACATGCTGCCCCCTTCACACAAGGAACCAAGGGCAGTGTGTGTGTTTAATGATGGTCACCCAGCGAGTTCAATATCTGAATGGCATTTGAACCTGAGTCTTTGCACTCCTAATCCAACGTTCTACCACTTCACCAGCCTGATTCTGTCGAAGCCCCTCTTTTTTTCCCCTTGCCCTCTCTCCACTAGTAGGGCAGGGCAGCATCCTTCTCCCAGGGCAATGTGTGCCTTGCATTGTTTACCCAAGTTCCTTACCTGAAAGAGTGGCCTGGCTATGGTTGCAAACCCCAGGTTGGGAAAGTCCTGGAGGTTTAGGAGTAACACCTAAGGAAGGTGGACATTGGGGGAGGGGAGGGATCCGGGAGGGATGTCAGCAGGGTCTAATGCCGCCATGGAGCCCACCCTCCATCAAAGCCATCTTCTCCAGGGGAACTGATCTCTGTTGTCTGGCGGCTGGCAGCTCCAGGCAGCCCTATAAACCATTTGAGAGGAGGTGGCTTTGAATGGCTGGCCGCTACACAGCGGAGTGCGAAAATATGAGTGGTAGAATGGTAACGGGTGGAAAAGACCGTGGAGTGGTAGTGGATTGAACATACAGGTGGGACCTGGAGACCCCCCAGAATTACAGCTCATCTCCAGACTACACATAAGAACATAAGAGACGCCAATGTTGGATCAGGCCAAAGGCCCATCCAGTCCAACACTCTGTATCACACAGTGGCCAGAAATACCAGTGCCATCAGGAGGTCCACCAGTGGGGCCAGGACATTAGAAGCCCTCCCACTGTTGACCCCCCCAAGCACCAAGAAGAAAGATAGACTTGGCAACCCTATCCACCCCCAAATCTCCAACATGGTTCTGGGAACCCTACTCCCCACGTCCCCTGCCCAAATTTCTGACATGGTTCTGGGAACCCTAGCCCCCACATCCTTGTCTCCCTTAAAGTAATACTGTGTGTGGGGGGGAAACTGTTCCTGGAGAGTATGCTTTGATTGCCGTCCACCAAAGACTACAAGATTTGTGGCATGCCTTTATTGGTGGTTGAAAGAGGTCCCTCCCTGCTTGGGGGGGTCAACAGTGGGAGGGCTTCTAATGTCCTGGCCCTTAAAGTAATACTGTGGGGGGGGGGACTGTTCCTGGAGAGTATGCTTTGAATGCCGTTCACCAAAGACTCCAAGATTTATGGCATGCCTTTATTGGTGGTTGAAAGAGGTCCCTCCCTGGTAGCACCAACCCTGTGAGGTAAATGAAGCAGCAAGAGAGTGACATTCAGTCTTCATGACAGAGCGCGATCTCCTGTGTCCAGGGTTGGAGATTTTGGGCATGGACCCTGGGGAGGGGATTGGGGAGTGGAGGGACCTCATTGGGGTGTAATGCCGCAGAGTCTACCCTCCAAAGCAGCCGTTTTCAGGGGAACTGATCACTATTGTCTGGAGGCTCTGAGAGATCTCCAGGCCCCACCTGAAGGTTGGCAACCTTATAATCTCACATGGGTTACAAAGTTTGAAACGGGGGGCAGGGTGGTCTGGGAGAATTAACTCTGAAAGTCTCAGTGGCAGGTTTGGGCTTGCTTTTGCACAAGGTGTGAAATGGTCGAGAAATGCAGCCTGTTGCTCAGTGACGCTATAGGTTTAGAAATACCAGGGGTCATTTCCTGCAGGAGCGCACGGGAGCGGAACTCCGGCAGTAAAGAGCCCAGGGGGCGGGCACATGCAACAAGCCTCACCCCTCTGCTCCCAGCAGCCCTCAGAGCAAAAAGCAGCCAGGTAAGCTGCAGAGCTCCCCCCAGTCCAAAACAGTCCAGTGGCACCTTTAAGACCAAGTTTTATTCAGGTACAAGCTCTCCCTCCTCTGCAAGGACAGATCTGC
>NW_015168098.1:311025-312195 GCF_001447785.1 Gekko japonicus
CCCCCAATAGCTAGCAATCCAAAACAGTCCAGTGGAGCCTGAGCGGCGGGTGTTGCCTTCTGACACACTTCCAATGATGTCAGGGGGTGTGGCATATGCAAATAAGTTATGGTAATGAGTTATACTAATGAGCTCCTGCACCTCTTTTTCTACGAAATGACCCCTGAGAAATACTAAACACACACACACACACTTTCCCTAATGCAAAGCACAGGAAACTTGCACCAGTTAATACCGGGAAAGCCTAGCATTTGACTTTCTTGTGTAGTACTGTGGTGTAATTTGGGGTCCCGGCCAGTGTTCCCTGTAAGCTGAGGGAATGTGAGCGAGCTCACAGTTCTTTAGCCTCCGGCTCACACATTTTTGCCTTAGCTCAGGAAGGATGGCTCCAGAGCAAATTAATTTATTAGGGCTGCCAGCCTCCAGGTGGGGGAAAGGAAACAAACAACCGTGATATATTATGCCACAAAAGTCTCCAAAAACTAGACGTTTGAATATTGGAAAAAGAAATGTCTAGTTTCTGGAGACTTTTGTGGCATAACATATCACGGTTGTTTGTTTCCTTTTACACTTCCTTCCCGTGATCTCTCTGGTTTGTACTACCTGGAGGTTGGCAACCCTACCTGTGAAGGGAGGGGAACAATTAAAAATTGCGAGTAGGAATATTTGCAGGGGATAGTTGGAAGTCAGGAGAAGAGCTAAGCCCCTTCTTCCACCCCAATTCTCCTTGGCGAGGGCCCCCTCACTTGTATTTTCCTTACATGGAAACTACGGGGTTTGGTATGCTGTGTCTTCCTCATGCTGTGTCACTGGCCCCGCAGATAAAACCGGATTCCAGTGCATTGAAAGTAGAGTTGCCAACTCCGGGTTCAGGAATACCTGGAGATTTGAGGGGAAAGCCTGAGAGAATGGGGTTCCCACAGTCTCAGAATCACTAAGATAGCTCTAGTCAAGCCACGAACAGGTCAAAGAATCTTTTCATCCCTTCACAGCTGATCACCTACATCTAGGCTTGCCAAGTCCCCCCGGGGGGTGGGGAAACCCCCGCCCCAGAGGCCCGTTCCTGGCCGCCGCCGGCTTGGGCCCTGGGAGGAACCCCACCCCGATGTGCACTTCACCAGGAAGTGACATGACGACGCCGGCCACGACCATCGGAGGGAAAACTCTATG
>NW_015168098.1:313004-317501 GCF_001447785.1 Gekko japonicus
AGCATGGAGAGGTAGGAAGGACATGGCCTGGCTCTTGCCAGCTGAGGGTAGATGGTCTTCTCCACGTTTCTTTTCAGAAAGGATGAGAGAGAATACATATGTGTTTTGGTGATTCTTCCACAATCACTGACACTATCAACTGTTTTCTCTTTCTTTTCTGAAATAGGAGGAAAAAGAAACATTGTTAGCTAACATGTAAATGGAAGCACAAGCTCAATGGGGAAGGAATGCATCCAGATAGCAGGTAGAGTTTCCTGGCCCTATGGATTTTCGATGGCAGTAGGAGGTGCGGCAGTGTCCTGGAGGACGAAAAGAAAAAGAAGGCCTTGTCTACTTACAGGAAGTTCTTACTATATAGTTCTGAGGGATTCCTAGAGCTCCCCTTTGCCATTCCCAAGTAGCTCTAGGAATCACCAGGAACTCTATGGTAAGAATTTCCTGTAAGAAGGCAGGACCTTATTTTTTCTTTCCTTTTTAAGTTGCCTCAAGACCTGGGGGCAAGGGATGCCCTGCCCCCACTGGGGCCTTGGAAGACCCAATAACAGCACAAAACTGATATGCATCAGCAAGACAAAGATAAGTATGCTTTCAGACAGTGGGCCTCCAGCGCTCACAGCAGTGACTGAAAACAACCTCATTCCATGCATGTCTTTGTAATTCAAGACAAATCCTGGGTTGTGCAATATCTGTGGTGCAGAGGCATGCATGTATCTGCCACAGTAAACTTGTTCACCTTTTGGGGGGTGGCAAGACCAGCCCTGGAGTAACTATTAAACAAAAGGAGCATATTCTTCGGGTACCACGGGAAGGGGGGGGCACCACAGAGTTTTCCCCTCTAGCTATCATGGCCTTAATTCTTTCACTACCATACTCGACTTTAGTTGAATTTTTTTGTAATTATCCCTATCTGCTGTGTTCAACTTTAATCTTAGGTTTGCCAGGTCCATCTTTGTCCCCAGTGGGGGACTTTGGGGGGGGGCGTTCCCGGAGGGGGTGGGGCATCCCCAACGTGATGGCATCACATTGGGGACATCCTGGCTCCAAGCCCTGCCCCTGCGTGTATGGTCCCACCGGCTGCAAGCTGCAGCCAGAGGTCTCTGTGTGCCTGATATCCGAGTGGCAATGCCACTCAGAGATCGGGCACGTGGGGCCCTCTCCTGCTGGCTGCCTGCACTTAAGGGGTTCCCTTTAAGTGTAGGCAGCCAGAGGGCCTCACGCAACCTTATTATTTTTTTCTTTTTTAATTTGCCTCAAGACCTGGGGGCAAGGGATGCCCTGCCCCCACTGGGGCCTTGGAAGACCCAATAACAGCACAAAACTGATATGCATCAGCAAGACAAAGATAAGTATGCTTTCAGACAGTGGGCCTCCAGCGCTCACAGCAGTGACTGAAAACAACCTCATTCCATGCATGTCTTTGTAATTCAAGACAAATCCTGGGTTGTGCAATATCTGTGGTGCAGAGGCATGCATGTATCTGCCACAGTAAACTTGTTCACCTTTTGGGGGGTGGCAAGACCAGCCCTGGAGTAACTATTAAACAAAAGGAGCATATTCTTCGGGTACCACGGGAAGGGGGGGGCACCACAGAGTTTTCCCCTCTAGCTATCATGGCCTTAATTCTTTCACTACCATACTCGACTTTAGTTGAATTTTTTTGTAATTATCCCTATCTGCTGTGTTCAACTTTAATCTTAGGTTTGCCAGGTCCATCTTTGTCCCCAGTGGGGGACTTTGGGGGGGGGCGTTCCCGGAGGGGGTGGGGCATCCCCAACGTGATGGCATCACATTGGGGACATCCTGGCTCCAAGCCCTGCCCCTGCGTGTATGGTCCCACCGGCTGCAAGCTGCAGCCAGAGGTCTCTGTGTGCCTGATATCCGAGGGGCAATGCCACTCAGAGATCGGGCACGTGGGGCCCTCTCCTGCTGGCTGCCTGCACTTAAGGGGTTCCCTTTAAGTGTAGGCAGCCAGAGGGCCTCACGCACCCGATCTCCAAGCGGGAATGCCACTTGGAGATTGGGCGCGGGGCCCACAGCTGCCCCTCTCCCTCCTCTCTCTCAAGGGAGAGGGGAAGCAACAATGACTCTGATGCTACAACCTCTGAAGAAGATTCCGATTCTCAACGTAGGGCAGCCGCACCCAAACGAGACCATCAATTGAGGAATCGAAGGGGAAGAAAATGAGATGCACAATGATCCTGAAGTCAGCCTTAAGTGGATCATTATTAGCGGTTCTTTTGTGGTGTTTCTTGAACAGCTATTTTAACTGGGTTTGAGAACATAAGCATACATATATTGATCACACTGCATGTAACTAATAATCTCTCTAAGAAGTTAGCAAATTTTTATATGCCTTGTAATGGCCACCACCTCTTGGGTTTTTAGAGGTTCTTCTTTCCTTTCACCTGTAGTCTGTAGATACCCTCCCTTATTTCTTGGTAGTTTATAGAAAAGGCAATAAAAATATCCCTTTGGGGGTTGAAAAAAGAGAGAGAGAATTGGGAGAGGGGTGGCTGCAGGTGTTGGGGCTTGGGGTGGGGCTTCCCCCACTGTCCAGCTGGCCGGCAGCAGGTTGAACCCCCCCAAAAGCAGGTAACCCCCACCAAACTGCAGGTGTGTGTGTCTGGCAACCCTATTTAATCTGCATTATTTAAAAAACGTTTTCTTATTGCACCTTTAGCACTTATTGAGTCTTAATGTCTTGTCAGTTAAGAAACTGAAGTGTCGGGGTGGGGTGGGGGGCGGGCACCACTGTTGGGCTGTGCTTAGGGTACCGGCTGGCCTTAATCCGGCCCAGAGCAAGACTCATCGTTTCAAAGAGCTAGCCAATTCTCTCTGTTGTAATGAAAACCAACAGACTTGGGGACACATTGAAGACTAACAGTACTTGACTCCAGCATACGCTTTTGCGGACTCAAAACTGTTAAATAGTGGGGTTCCATGGATGAACAGACCTCAAGTCTAGTGTTCAGCTCTACTTTATTAGTGGTTTCAGCCAGGAGAAGGAACCCACAATCCCAGGCAGCCGCCAATTTTTAAGCATGCAATAACCACACCCCACTCCCAACGATAGGCTATTTACATAACACTGGCTGTGGTCACACAGAGCAGTAGCCATGCTACTGCGATGGAAGGTAGGCGGATTTTCTGGGCGCAATCTCACCGCCACATCTAGGAAGCGTAGAGCTCCCGTGACGAACCCAAGGCTTCCCTCCGAAGATGCGCAGTTAAAAACTAGTACCTCGGAGGTACTAGTTTCTGGAAGCCGCGGGGCAAGGTCAGGCGTCTGATTGCGTTTCCAGTGACATCCCATGCCCCATTGCGAAAAGGTTTGTTTTTTCCCCCGAAGTCTCCAGGGATGCGCACAAGCACCCAACGGGGCATGCGCATACTTCAGGTTAAAAAAAACCAACACAAACCCGTTTGCCGTGCCGCACCGCTTCTTTGGCGCGTCGTGTGATCGGCACCTCCCCCCTAACCACGGGACCTCGACGGGACCGCGAGGGGATGCCTGAGATCCCACAGTCGCGCTTTTTTTTGCTGGGGGGCAAACAGCCACGCCCCCCCCCCGCGATATCCGGCCCGTGTGACCGTGGCCGCTATTTCTCTATTGGTCTCTTCCAGGGTCCTAGCCAGTTATTGTTTGTGGACTCAAGCTCAACCAGATCCGGGGGCTACTTTAGTGATGACTCATCCTTGGTACACAACACAAGCCCAGTTCTTCACATACAATGAATGAATCATTATTATGCAGACATTTTACTTAGGGTTGCCAGCTCTGGATTGGGAAATACCTGAAGATTTTGGGGGGTGGAGCCTAAGGGGGGTGGGGTTTGGGGAGGGGAGGGGCTTCAATGCATCATAATGCCATAGAATCCACCTTCCAAAGTGGCCGTTTTCTCCAGGGGAACTGATCTCTGCCACCTGGAGATCAGTTGTGATCCCGGGAGATCTCCAGCCGCCCCCTGGGGGCTGCATGCAAACCAGGGAGAGTGATCACGGGAAGGAAGTGGAAAAGGAAACAAACACCCGTGATATATTATGCCACAAAAATCTCCAAAACCCAGAAATTTCTTTTCCCAATATTCAGTTTACTGGATGCAATTCAAATGCCGTCAACACCAACAGATCATGCATATCATCTCGATTCATGTGCAACTTTGTCAAAGTGAATAGCGTTGAAATACAAAATTAATCCATATAACGGACTCACTGGTAATATTTCATAGTGACATTCTTCAAAATCCATCACTGATTCACTCTGCATAGCACAGTTCTTTTAGAAGAAGAAGAAGAAGAGATTGGATTTATACCCCGCCCTTCACTACCCAAGGGAGTCTCAGAGCGGCTTCCAAACTCCTTTCCCTTCCCCTCCCCACAATAGACACCGGCTGTGAGGTAGGTGGGGCTGAGAGAGCTCTGACAGAAACTGCTCTTTTTTCAAGAACAAGGTCTCTCAGAGCTGTTCTCTCAAGAGCAGTTCTTTTAGAGCTCTCT
>NW_015168098.1:317618-322402 GCF_001447785.1 Gekko japonicus
CTCGCGCCCCCCCATGCAAAAGCAAACCCTTCCCACTCCCCCCCGGAAAGGAGCCCCTTCTCTTTGCCACCCCCCCCCCCCCCCCGCTCGGCCTCTCCAGCCAACAGCTCCGTCCCTTTAACCCTCGCAGTGCTGGACAGAAATTTGTTTAACAGTATTTAAACTTCCCGCCCTCTTTCCCCCGGTCCCAGACCCAGGCGGGCGGACCGGTCTCCAGCCAGGCTGCCTCCAGCGACGCCCCCTGCGGCTCGGTGGGGCTCCTCGGGAGTAATCCTACCCTGGGTGGCCCTCCACGGAGTCTCCCCCCCCCTTGTTCCTTGGCTCTCTCCTCTCTTGGATCAGGGGATGGTCCCGACTCGCCCTGCAGGCAGCACCCGCCTTGAGTTCAGTCCCTGCGAGAAAGGCTGACTACAAGGAATGCTGATTAAAAAAATACCGATAGAGATCGGCGCTCTCCACCAATGCTCCCTCTAATCTGTGGAGTCCAGTGAGCAAAAATTCTTGTTTGTGAGCTCCTGGGCATTAAAGTTGGGAGCGAGCGCTTTGGCTGCTGCATGAATTAGTTTGCTCTGGAGCCCCATCCTTCCTGAGCGAAGACAAAAATCGGTGAGCTGGAATCTAAAAAACTGTGAGCTAGCTCACACTCACTCAGCTTAGAGGGAACACTGCTCTCCACTTGCCCGCAGTGGCTCCCTTCTAATCAGGGCTTTTTTTGTAGAAAAAGCCCAGCAGGAACTCATTAGCATAATAGGCCACACCCAACAGCCAAAATCCATTAGCATATTAGGCCACACCCTGAGACCACAGCTCATTAGCATATTAGGCCGCAGCCCCGTGTTGCCAGAAGCCACACCCACCTTTTGCTTCTTATTCTGTTTACCTTGTTTGTTGTCAAAACCCAGGGCCTTTTTTTGTAGCAGGGACTCCTTTGCATGTTAGGCCACACAGGCCTACTGTAGCCAATCCTAATGAGTTTCTGCTGTTGGGTGTGGCCTATTATGCTAAGGAGTTCCTGCTGGGCGTGGCCAACTCAGGAGCCAGCCGGAACTCCGTTCCTGTGCGTTCCTGCCCAAAAATAGCCCTGGGCCCTTTGGTCTGCTCCAGCATGGCTCTTCTTCTGTTCTTATACTGAGCCAAGCCATCATCATAATCAAAGTCAGTACTGTCTATCTGTCTGGCAGCCACTCTCTAGGGTCTTAGGCACAGGTCTTCACATCACTTACTACCTCTTACTTTAAAAAAACACCAAGAAACTGGAGATGCCAGGGCTGTGACCCACAAAAGCCCACAGGGAAATGAATGCGGTTAGTCTTTCAGGCGTCCCTAGACTTCGGTTTTCTTTTGCTACGAGAGACCGACACGGCCACCCCTCTGCATGCACCCCTGCTGCACGTACCTGTCTCAAACTCTGCTCGACAAACGCCGTCGTCACCTGTAACAAGGACAACAACAATCAATATGGATAAGAAGGCCGACGGCTGACATATCGTCATTCATGTAGCTGAGTTGCTTTTGTCAAGAAATGAAGAAGTAAGCAGATGTCGGCATCTGGCAACGTTAGCTCTCCCAGCTCTGGCTTGGGAACTTCCTGGAGATTTGGGGTGGATCCTAGGAAGGGTGGGGCTTGGGGAGGAGAGGAGGGATGCCAATCCCCAGGTATGGCCTGGAGTTCTCTAGGGAGTACAACTCATCTGCAGCCTACAGAGATCTTCGAGAAAGTGACGACTTTGGCCAGTAGTCTGTACGGTATCGTATCACTGCTCGGTTCCCTCCCTAAATTCTGTTTTCTCCAGGCACCCTCCCCCCCAAATCTCCAGGAATGTCCCAAGCCAGAGTTTGCAACCTGAGATGAAAGGGAGACTCAGCAGGGTTGTGATTCCATGGACTCCACCCTCCAAAGTAGCCCTATTCTCCAAGAGGACTGATCTCTAAAGTCTGCAGATCAGTTGCAGTTCTAGGAGATATCCACCTGGGAATGAGATAAGCATATGGAGCAGAGGTCCATCAGTGGCTCTTAGCCACAAGGTCTAGATTGGAACTCTCGGTCTGGGGCAAGGGATGCTCTGTATTCTTGGTGCTTGCGGCGGGCAACAGTGAGAGGGCTTCTGGTGTCCTGGCCCCACTACTGGACCTCCTGATGGCACCTGGTATTTTTGGCCACTGTGTTACAGAGTGCTTGACTAGATGGGCCATTGGCTGATCCAACATTGGCTTCTCTTATATTCTTAAGTTCTTAAGCTGACAAGCCTAAGCGATGCAAGTCTTTTCGCTGATTCTGGCATCGAATCCTCGTTCTCTACATGCCAGGTGGAGACGAGCAGTGGTGACAGGCAGGGCTATTTTGGGGCAGGAACGCACAGGAACGGAGTTCCGTCTGGCTCCTGAGTTGGCCACGCCCATCTGGAACTCATTAGCATAATAGGCCACACCTAACAGCAAACACTCATTAAGAATGGCTACATTAGGGGTGTGTGGCCTAACATGCAAAGGAGTTCCTGCTACAAAAAAAGCCCAGGGTTTTGACAACAAAGTAAACAGAATAAGAAGCAAAAGGTGGGTGTGGTTGGATGACCACACTTCTGGTAACATGCGGGGTGTGGCCTAATATGCTAATGAACTGTGCTGTCATGGGTGTGGCCTAATATGCTAATGGGTTTCTTCTGTTGGGTGTGGCCTATTATGCTAATGAGTTCCTGCTGGGCTTTTTCTACAAAAAAAGCCCTGGTGACCGGAATCAACTGAGCACAAGAACCATGTTGTACGTGTTGAAAGTACACTTTGGAAGTTTTCATTCTAGTATAAGATTCTAGATGTTTATGTAAATCTAATAACATGTGAATTTGTAATAGATTTTATTTCGTCCGCACCTTGTTTATAAGTAAATCTTCACAGTGGGGTGTGTGTTTTTGTGTGTGTGTTTTTGCCATTTATAGCACCGTGTTCCCTAACATATTTTTTTAAAAGCTTCTAATGAAGCCTGTTGTTCTCTAGAGCATATTTACAACATACTGTCTTCATCGGGGGTCCCCAACCTTTGTGACCCGAGGGGCGCCTTTGGAATTCTGACATTGTGTGGTGGGCAATGCTCCCTCTAAGCTGTGGAGTCTTGTGAGCAAAAATTCTACTTTGTGAGCTCCTGGCATTAAAGTTGTGAGCAAACAATTTGGCTACTGCATAAATTAGTTTGGTCTGGGGCCATCCTTCCTGAGCTAAGAGAAAAAATGGGTGAGCGGGAGGCTAAAAAACTGTGAGCTAGCTCACACTAACTCAGCTTACGTGGTGGGTACAGCCAGAAAATGGCTGCCATTCTCAGAGGGCGAAGCCAGCCACAAAATGGCTGCTGCACCTTACCTTCAGTCACACAATGAAGTTCCTTGTACTGTACTGGCAGCTACTGCCAAAGCAACATGTTTAAAAGTCTGCCCAGCCAATCAAAACTCCAGTGGTCAATCAGAAGCCTTGCTGGGCAAAAGCCCCACCCACTTAAAAAAAAACACTTGAAGGGCACCCAAGAAAGGTGTTAGCAGGTGTCATGACCAATGTTCCCTCTAAGCTGTGGAGTCTTGTGAGCAAAATTTCTACTTTGTGAGCTGCTGGCATTAAAGTTGTGAGCAAATGATTTGGCTACTGCATAAATTGGCTTGCTCTGGAGTCATCCTCCCTGAGCTAAGAAGAAAATCTGTGAGCTGGAGGCTGAAATTCTGTGAGCTAGCTCACACTAACTCAGTTTAGAGGGAACATTGGTCATGACACCCGCCCAAGGGCACCCTGCTGGGGATGCCTGCTCTACATGTTGGAGACCCCTGCTTTTGGTTCTTATGTTCTCAGTGGTTTCCAGGGAGGTCTGGGATGGAGGGAGAGAGAAAGGAGCTGCACTTCAGCTGAGTCCCACCACAATGCAAACGCTCTTAGCCTCTATTTACCTTCCGTGTCATTGAATTTTCCTCCTGCATGATCAGCCACACAACTGACGTTTCCACTGATGCTGTTCCAGAGGACTGTCCCATAGCTGGGGCCATCGTCTGTTATCACCAATGAACTGTCGACTGGCTTCAAATCATCGCCCAGCCCTGCTGAGATGTTGCCGGGCGAATAGTCCGTGATGAGGCAAGCGCTGATGTTCTGGTTTCCCCCTTTCTGCGGTTTTAGTTGATAGAGGGAAGGTTGAGAATCCTCAAGATCTGAAAGAGACAGAAAAGATCACCAGTGATTAGCAACGGTGGCCTGTAGTCGTTAAAAAAAGCACATCTCCAGCTTTGAAGTCTGTGCCGATTTTGCATTGAGAATAAGCATGTTACTTCGGTTTTCTTTTTTCCGTTTTTTTTAACGCGATAATCATGCTTCCTATCGACTTGCCCGTATTGTTTGTCTTCAGATCTTACGTTCTACCCACCTGATACTTCTGCAACCTTGAATCTAAGGGTATGCCCTTTAAAGCCCAAATAACAGCTAAGGAGTGGGGGTTCTTAGTGGTGAAACCATACAAAGTTAAATTCCCCTGTTTGCTTGCATGATGCACCCAGGGGTCATTTCCTGCAGGAGCGCACAGGAGCAGAGCTCCGGCAGTAAAGAGCCCAGGGGGCGGGCACATGCAACAAGCCACACCACCTGCTCCCAGCAGCCCCTCAGTCAGAGCAAGAAGCAGCCAGGTAAGTTGCAGAGCTCCCCTTGGCCCAAAACAGTCCAGTGGCACCTTTAAGTTCAAGTTTTATTCAGGTACAAGCTCTCCCTCCTCTGCGAGGACAGATCTGCACGTCCCCCCCCCCAATAGCTAGCAATCCAAA
>NW_015168098.1:322467-336013 GCF_001447785.1 Gekko japonicus
TTTGTCCCTTCAATCCCCCCCCCCCAATAGCTAGCAATCCAAAACAGTCCAGTGGAGTCTGAGCGGTGAGTGTTGCCTTATGACACTCTTCCGGTGATGTCAGGGGGTGTGGCATATGCAAAGAAGCTATGCTAATGAATTATGCTAATGAGCTCTTTTTCTACGAAATGACCCCTGGATGCACCTGATTTGAATCGGGAGCAATGCTCCCACTAAGCTGTGGCGTCTTGTGAGTGAAAATTCTACTTTGTGAGGTACTGGCATGAAAGTTGTGAGCGAGCCATTTGGCTGCTGCATAAATTAGTCTGCTCTGGAGCCCTCCTTCCTGAGCTGAGACAGAAATGTGTGAGCTAACTCACACTAACTAACTGTGAGCTAACTCACACTAACTCAGCTTAGAGGGAACACTGATCAGGAGCCTACTTGTCTTCTCGGGGTCATTAAAAATCCCAGGAAGATCCATTTTCATAACCGCCAAGGTCACATCCTATTATTCCTAAAGCACCTTTTGTCCTGACTGATGGCTGACTGATACCAAGAGAGCTGTGGATTGGTCTGCCGTCTTCCTCTAAAACTGTGCTTTGACCTTTCACCTGCTGCAGACTCACCCTGCTGCCTGTAAACCTGATGCTCGATCTCTCCTCATCGACTCATCAAGCTGCCTGAATCCGACCGTTGATCCATCAAGGTCAGGACTGTCTACTCAGACTGGCAGCGGCTCTCCAGGGTCTTAAGGAGAGGTCTTTCACATCTCCTACTCCCCTTATCCTTTCCGCTGGAGACCCTGGGGAATGAACCTGATGCCTTCCACATCCCAAGGAGAAGAGAAGGAAAGGCCAAGACCAGTCTTAGCTCAGTTGCTGCCTTTATCCCGCCTAAAAGGTTAGTACTTGGATAGGAGACCACTGAGGAAGTCCAAGGTTGCTACACAGAGGCAGGTGATCGCCAACCATCGCTGTTCATCTCTTGCCTTGAAAACCCTGTGGGGTCACCAGCATTGTTCTCCCTAAGCTGAGTTTGTGTGAGCTAGCTCACAGTTTTTTAGCCTCCGGCTCTCACAGTTTTGTCTTAGCTCAGGAAGTATGGGGCTCCAGAGCAAACTAATTTGTGCAGCAGCCAAATTGCTCACTCACATCTTTAATGCCAGTAGCTCACAAAGTAGAATTTTTGCTCACAAGACTCCACAGCTTAGAGGGAACATTGGTCACCAGAAATCAGCTGAGACCTGATGTAACTCTGGGCCACCAGCTTGCATTACCCACACTTTGTCTTTTCAATGTCATTTCTCCTTTGCCAAAATAAGGCAGCTCACCACGGAGACCCATACAGTGACAAAGAAGCCAGGTCAAAAACACAACTATTAACAATAAGTGCTAAAGAACAGGAGAAGCGAGAGGCTACGGGGACTGATACAACAAGCAGCGGTTTGATTCGGGATCGTCCGCAATGCATATCTGATCATGCTTGAGCAAGACATACACACAGCATCAATGCTCCCTCTAAGCTGTGGAGTCTTGTGAGCAAAAATTCTACTTTCTGAGCTACTGGCATTAAAGCTGTGAGTGAGCAATTTGGCTGCTGGATAAATTAGGTTGCTCTGGAGCCATCCTTCCTGAGCTAAGACAAAAATGTGTGAGCCGGAGGCTAAAAAACTGTGAGCTAGCTCACACTCACTCAGCTTAGAGGGAACACTGCACAACATACAAACACAGATGTGCCTCTTTAAAAACTGCTTGCATCTTCCGTACAACCAAGAGTTTTGCTCTTGCTGCTAAGACCAGCTTCCCAGGAGTCTTGTGAGCAAAAATTCTACTTTCTGAGCTACTGGCATTAAAGCTGTGAGTGAGCAATTTGGCTGCTGCATAAATTAGGTTGCTCTGGAGCCCTCCTTCCTGAGCTCAGACAAAAATGTGTGAGCCAGAGGCTAAAAAACTGTGAGCTAGCTCACATTAACTCAGAGGGAACACTGGTCAGGACCAATGGTCCCTCTAAGCTGTGGAGTCTTGTGAGCAAAAATTCTACTTTCTGAGCTACTGGCATTAAAGTTGTGAGCCAGCGATTTGGCTCCTGCATCAATTAGGTTGCTCTGGAGCCCTCCTTCCTGAGCCAAGACAAAAATGTGCGAGCCGGAGGCTAAAAAAACTGTGAGCTAGCTCACATCAACTCAGCTTAGGGGGAACACTGCACAGCATACAAACGCAGATGTGTTTTTAAAAACTGCTTGCATCTTCTGTACAACCGAGAGTGTTGCTCTTGCTGCTAAGACCAGCTTCCCAGAAGCGCCCACAAAGTTCACACCTTGCTGTCAGTTTTTCGATGCGCCTGTTTTCGGTATGACTGGGAAGTCGTGATCTGAGCACTGCTGTTGCCACCCACGCTTCCTGCTCTTCTGTGAAGTTGAGCAAGAAGGCAAACAGCTTGCCAGAAGCGCAGTCTTGGAGACCTGGGGACAATCTGCACTCACCCTTGGTCCCATCAAGACTTCATACCCCAACTCAATATACCCCACCACCACCACCACCAAGTAATCCAAATTCAGTTACAGGAAAATCATAGAAGCATAGCATTCGAAGGTACCTCCAAGGTCATCTAGCCCAACCCCCTGCCCTATACCCGGAAGAGGGCAAAAAACCCTCTCCCCAGGATCCCTGGCCAAACTGACCTGGAGAACAATTGCTACCCGACCCCAAAGTGGCGATCAGCATTTCCCTGGGCATATCAGAAAGGGCCACGAGAACTAAGCCCTGATGCAAATCTAAGTTCTATTATCCAGGTTGGATGAACTAGGTTCATTCCTATGAGTCCCTTCTACCAAGTCTCCCATTCAGGCCCGTAGCCAGATTTTTTTTAAGTCGGGGGCCATTTAAATTTCTTGGGGGGGCTCTGGCTAATCAAATTAAAGTAATACCTGGCTCCTTCCCTGCACCTACCACTGCTCGGGGGCCCTGGGCTGGATGGGAAGTCGTGGGGCCTTTCCAGTAAGTCAGGGGGCCTGGCCCTGAGATGCCCCCCCCTGTAGTTATGGGCATGCTCCCATTGGAATAGAGGTTCCCCCCCATGGAGAATGACTTCCTCTAATGGAGGAGGAATGGGTAGAAAGGACTCCTCAGATCTAACTCAATGGTTGCCTTCCAATTAGGAGTCTTCTTGGAGGAAGAGGCCTTCCACTGGGAGGCAAGATCCAGCCCAACCTATATAGAGACAGCCTTCCAATTCTGTTGTCCTATCATTGTTCATCATTTCTGGGTTGGATCCAGCACAAAAATCCAGCTTGCTCTAGGGCAGACATGCAAGGAAAAGGCTTTGATAGCCTCTTGCACTAAGTCAGACTGATCCCAATAACATTTTATTGGTATAATACAATAGTATTAAGAAAACATAACAATCACATTTTTATAACATTAGCCAAGTCCATAATGAACTAAAGACTGATCGTATCTCCACTTGCGTTTCCACTTGCGCAAGTTCTTGTGCAATCAATTTATGAGAACTATAAATAGAGGGAGGAAAAGTGCTAGGTTTTGTGCAGGATCTTAGGTTAGGAACTGGGAATCTCAGAGCCATTTCTCAGTCATCTGGGAACTTGAATTGGGGAAGGGGGAAGATAGTTGTCATGTCTGCGTCCTGCCTTCCCTCCAAGAGGCCAGAGTGGTGTGAACAGGGGGAGCGAGGAATCCCTTTGCATCTTCACAACAGCCCTGCAGAATGGGAAAGTGACTGGACCAAGGTCATCCAGAGAGCTTCACGAAAGAGCAGGGACCTGAACTTAGATCTCTCTAGCCTAATCCTTCATCCACTACACCATAACATACACCTCCATAGGAGCAAAGCAAATTGGGTTGGATCCACCAGAGAATTTCTGTGTGCACAGTGGAGGGGAATATCCCATTCCCACGACAGACCTCCAGCTCTCCTTCATGCCGTTCCTGGAGGTCCCCTGTCCCCCAGAAGTAGCACTGGGTGGCATTTTGGACCACAGGGGGATCGGGAAGGCGGGAAAGTCATGCTGTGCAGATGGGAATCCCTTCTGTCTATGGAAATCTTCCATTGGATCAGAGGTTATTTCGGGGGGGAAACGCGGGGGAACGCAGTTCCCCCGGGTGAGTTACGGGGGGCGGGGAACATGACAAAGCCCCACCCCCTGCTTCCAGCCGCCCCGCTTCCAGC
Organism: Gekko japonicus; assembly: GCF_001447785.1. NCBI lineage: Eukaryota > Metazoa > Chordata > Lepidosauria > Squamata > Gekkonidae > Gekko > Gekko japonicus. Next base: position 326,635 of record NW_015168098.1, read on the forward strand.
CCTCATTCAGCCAGGAGGAGGCAGGAGAAGAGGGAGGGTAAGTTGCTTCCTCCCTGCCTCTCCCCACCACTGCCTGCCTGGGGCCAGGGAGGGCCTTCGCGGGGCTTCCTCGCACTCCCGCCGGCCTTGCGGGTCCACCGCCGGGCCCCTCATGGGGCTCGGCAGGGGAGCTGCAAGGCCGGCACTGGTGGCCGGGACCGTTGGGGGCGGTGTGTGTGGCCTTATGACACATTTCCGGTGGTGTCAGGGGGTGTGGCCTTATGACACACTTCCGGTGATGTCAGGGTGTGTGGCATATGCTAATGAGTTATGCTAATGAGTTCCCCTAGCTTTTTTTCTACGAAATGACCCCTGCATTGGATCCAAACCATAAACGAGAAAGACAACACAAAAGACTGGAGTGCAACAAGACCACTTACTTGGAATCACAAATAGGTTTGCCACCACTCCAAAAGTCAACTCCCTTAACCCCGTTATATCCATACACTTGCCTGCCCCATTACAAATATAGCCCTCTGTTGATGAACCAGACACTGTGATTGGGAAAGGTGCCTTTGCAAAGCATGCACATCTCAGGATCAGGACTCAACGATCGGCATTCACAAGCCTACACAACTGCCTGTGTGAGTTATGTGCAATCAAGTTGCCTCTGCCTGATGACGACCCTAGGAACGGAGGACCTCCGTAACATCCTTTAATTAACAGCCTGGCTCAGGTCTTGCAAACTGAGTAGAGCGGCTTCCTTCATTGCGTCAGCCCATCTCATGTTGGGTCTTCCGCTTTTCCTGCCGCCTTCATATTTCCCTAGCATTATTGTCTTTTCCGGTAAACTTAATAGCCGCAATAAATGGCTGCCCTTTACAGAGCAGCAGGGATTGTCCATGAGGATCCCCTAATGTTCAAGAGCAACACTTCGACAGGGGATGAGATCTCCCTGGAAATCCCCTCTGTGGCATTTTAGCTCCAGTTCTTTGTTTTCCTTAAATAGGGAGGATAATCCGCTTGTCCCTATCATTTCCTAAAAACTGGGGGGGGGAATCATTTCCTAACCCATCTCTGAATCCAACTCACCTGGTTTCACGCACAGCTCTGTCCCTTTACCAAATACCTGTTTATAACCGCCACTTCCAGTATTCACACAGCAAGGGACAACTTTGCAAGAACTACTTGAACCGTACTGCATATCCTGACAAAATTATCCGGGACAGCACACACATTAGCTATGGCTGGTCTTACTGAGTAGAGCACGACTTCTCTTTTCTTAATCATGTGCTGGATGACACTCCATGGCCATGATCCCAGATGCAACATGCTGCAGCGCAGCTTGCTTAGAACTCCAGCATGAGCATCCTTCCCCATTCTCTTTTATCCACCCCTTGGTGAGTACAGACCCCTCCATTGCAGCTCACAGTGCCGAAAAATAACAACTTGATCAGAGTACACGATTGCAGGGAATGCTCTGAAAAAAATCTCCCCCATTGGCTGTGATCACACACACTAAATAATCCACTTTCAATGGACTTTCCAACTGGATTGTGAACTGGCAAAATCCATTTGGAGAGTACATTGAACGTGGATTGAAACTGGACTATTCAGTGTGTGACCGCAGCCATTTTATGGATCTACAACAGATTAGGACAGTTTAAATATTGGCTCCTCCATCAATAATAACATCATTCCTGTGTCACTTTCAAATGTTTCTTTGGGTTGGATCCAAAAGGTAAAACAGGTCAACACATTGCCTTGTAGATTAGTCCTTATCCCAAACCGAAGGGGGTGACCCTATAAAAACTTTATGGGGGGGACAATTTATTCTCTAATAGGAATGTTTCCTATATTTGACTTACTTGGTTGAACACTCACTCGGGTCCCACTTCCAAAAATCAACATGGTACCAGATCTTCCATAATCCGCACAGTAATTTATGGCATGACAAAATCCCAGGACTCATCCTCATAAGAACAAGAGAAGCCAATGTTGCATCAGGCCAGTGGCCCATCCAGTCCAACACTCTGTCACACAGTGGCCAAAGATACCAGGTGCCATCAGGCGGTCCACCAGTTGGGCCAGGACACTAGAAGCCCTCCCATTGTTGCCCCCCCAGCACCAAGAATACAGTTCATCACTTGCCCCAGACTGATAGCCACTGATGGACCTCTGCTCCATATGTTTATCCAATTCCCTCTTGAAGCCCTTCGTGCTTGTAGCTGCCACCACTTCCTATGGCAGTGAATTCACAAAACACTGTATATATTAGAAAGAGTGTGGACGTTTGGTACATAAGGAACCATAAATATATGATCTTGTCTTTAAAAAAAATTAGATCAATAGATGGATGGAGCCATATAATGGAATAAATCACTAGGATAGTTGAATTTATGTTCAGTCAAGCTATGTGCACCCCATGTTCTCCATAGACCCTCCTTTGCTTCAGTGCTACCCTGTTGGAGTGCAAACCAGTTTTTCAGGAGAGTTTCAAAAATGACAGGATATATAGGGTTGTTGTTCAGAAATGGATATACTGATACACCTGAGCAAACTAAAGCCCTGGATATTCACAAAGGAGCCCTTTTGGTCCTGGCTATATAATCTTATTTACTCACCAGCTTCTACTGACAACCTTGTTCCCTGCCCAAATAAGAACTTCTTCCCCCAAATAGTTCACACTGTCCTACCAGGTCTTCTAAGAAAAAAATTAATTTGTGCTTCTTCAATGGTATTTACTTTGATCACTCTTTTGATCACTCTTGTAATTATAAATTTATCTCCCATTTATAGTTGACAGTAGAACATAGTAACCTAATAATTGCTATAATGTGTCGGAGCAATGGTCAATCCAGCTCAGCATTCTGGGTTGGATCCAGCCAGCCTTTCTGCTGGTAAAAAGGGAGGAGGAAGTCCATATTCTATATAGAAACCGTTCTTGCTACTGATGATGATGATTAGCTGGGGTCCAAAAACTGTTATAAATTCTTCCAGACTCTCAAGAAAAAACAATCTGCCATGCCGGATAGCAAAACTTAAAACTGAGCAGAGAATCAAAGGCAGATTGTGATGATGGCAGCAATGGGATGTCTGTTGTTGAACGACAAAGGTTAAAAATTGTGGGGGGAAATGGGCATGTAGTGCCAACTTACCAGGGAGAACTAAAAGTTTGGTTCCATTACCAAAGATGAGCTTATTCAGTCCACTGGTGTAAGCACTGTGAGACACACCTCTACAAAATGGTGTCTCTACGAGAGTTGGCATGCCTCATGTCGTCTACTTGACTGCTATGATGTGAGGAGGAAATATGAACATGTTGACATGTTTCAGAATGAATGATTTAGCATTCGGGTTCTTTGAAACTCTTTGTTCCCCAGTAGAAAAGACTTGGTCTATTGGGACAGATAAAATTTCACAAAATGGTGGATGGATGGATGGATGGATGGATGGATGGATGGATGTAGATGAGCTGAGGGGGCTACAAAATCAGAAATTCATTGGTTTAAATTTCACCCATGGGCATGCATTAGCTAGATGTTCTTAGGTGTGCCACTATCTTGGAGCACTGCACTCAATCTGCAAATGAAAATGATAATAATATTAACCTACTTGGTATATTGGGATAGAAAAAAATTCACAAAATGATGGATGGATGGATGGATATAGATGAGCTGAGGGGACTACAAAATCAGAAATTCCTTGGTTTAAATTTCACCCATGGCATGCATTAGCTAGATGCTCTTAGGTGTGCCACTATCTTGGAGCACTGCCCTCAATCTGCAAATGAAAATGATAATAATATTAACCTACTTCAGGTTTTGAATACTTGAAATAAATGCCAAGTTGTTGTTGTTACTATTATTATTATTAATACTATTATTATTGAAAGGGACAAGACTGGCAAAACAGAATATTATATACTAATTCGTGTTGTCCCTTTTGTCAAGTCACAGATGACTCATGGTGACCCAGTAGGGTTTTCAAGGCAAGGGACTTTCAGAGGGTTTGCCATTGCCTGGCTCCATGTCATGACCCTAGCATCCCTTGGAGGTCTCCCATCCAAGTACTAACCAGGGCTGACCCTGCTTAGCTTCTGAGATCGGACAAGATCAGGCTAACCTGGGCTAACCAGTTTAGGGCTTTCTCACTAACTCCCACATATAAACATACAGAGCTAAGGGGAAATTTCTTTCAAAGTATTCAGCTTGAAAAATGTATTGATAAAAATTGCCATGATGGAACAGGCCAATGGTCCATCTAGTTTAGCTTTCTGAACGCAGACAATGCTCAGACAAGCTCCTTAAGGTAGCCCGTAAGCAGGGCTTGTAGAAGATGGATAGACCCCAACATCTACAGTAGCCTTAGGTGTGAAATAATAGGTGCAGATACAGAACGAGAGAGAGAGAGAGATACATGTCCACCCAACCTTCCATTCCAATGTGCACCTCATTCGAGGCCTAAAGAGTGTACTTGAACAGGATTCTAGAAACTGATGTAATCACCAATTGCCGTTAGAGCTTAATTTTTTGTATATCATGGAATTATTCAAGGCAAAACTCCCACCAAGGTTATGTTTTACTACAATTGCCTTAAAACCTATGCACATATGAGAGAGTCAGCTTACCAGGCATAATTAGAAGTTTGGTTCCCCCTCCAAAGGTGAGTTTACCCACTCCAGTGTCAACACAGTAAGACAAACCTTTGCAAAATGGTGGCATGGGTGCTGTGCTTTATCTTGGGCTGGATTGTCCACAAACATCAGGTAGAGAAAATGAGAAACAACTGGAAGAAGGAACTGGACAAGATTAGGAAATTAGCTGACTCACAATCCGCCACGTTAGTGGATCGTGCTAATGAGATTAAAAGGTTACAAATAAATCATGAAAGCCAGCTCAAAACGACCAAGGCAGAATATGCCTGTGGAAGGTCAGGTCTAGAGGCAGCACATGAAGGAGAGCTCAGGGTGCTGAGAGAGGAACAAAATCTCCAGCTAGAATTTTTAAGAAAAGAGCGTAAAGATGATACAGAAAAATTTCAAGCGGAGCTGGAGAAACAGAGGTCTGACGACATGTTCATGCCCTTGACTCCCAGCGAAATTACTATGAGGGCTTATTAGAAAAGAAGAAACAGGAATTAGAGGACGAGATTGCAGAGCTTCAAAAAACTAATGATGAGGAAATCTTCCGCATGAGAACAGAAAGACTTAACTTAGTCCTGGAAAAACAAAGCTTGGCCAATGTAGCGCATGAGGCCAAGCACGCAAGTGCGGAATCCGAGGAGAGAGCAACACAGGCTGAGGCAGCTTTAGCCAAAATCACCGAGGAGCTGGCCGCAGCACAATAGACACGACCTTGGTATAGCTGGCCAGGACTCACGTTAAATTTAGTTGCCAACTAATTTAACGGTGAATATAATTACAGAGGTTCAGCTTGCTATAAGGTCATGTTACTTTAAGAATGTCATGTTCATCATGCAGCTGCATGGAATCAACTAGCAGAATTTTTATAAAATCTGGATTGATGGAGAGAGCATTATGCCAGCCATAAAATGAAGGCTTTTAGCCGGGTGAAATAAGGACTGGTTTGCTAGTACTAAAATAAATAGTGCTTAGGAGAGCATAGCCAACAAAATTCAGGAGGCTGTTTTTGAGGCTTGCTCCATATATAGACACTTGTTGGATCCAGAAGTAAGTTTGCTAAGTTGCTAATTTCTAAAGCTATATTATTAAATCATTATTATATAACCTATTTTCATGCAGCTGCATATGAATTTTCATTTACTTGGTTTATTCCAGGATATTATGAAGGAAATTACAATATTGAGCTGGATTAAGAAGTTGACCCCTCCTTACAATATAGGCTTACATCTGAGGAAGACTGTAAAGTTGAAATAAGTTCATACTGGGTACTTATTATGTTGGACTATATTGGACTGTTTATTTACAATATTGCATAAATGAGGATGTTTATAACACCTTTTGCAATTTTATAAAGTCTCACAAATTATATAAATCTTCTTAATAATGTTTACATCACAGGATTGCTTGTGTGTTTTTCCAACTGTCGTAAATAAGGCAGTTCGCGCAACAACACTCTTCCAAACGAAGCCAGCTGGGTGACCCTGGGTCAGTCACAGCTCTCACTCAGTCCCCCGCAAAATGAATCTACCTCACCAAAAAGAGTTAGAACTTAAGGCTTCCAGACAATCTTCAGATCTCCTGGCTATACCACACACAATGCCCAATGATAATTAATTAATTATTTTTGCTGTACACCCTGATGCAATCTTCTTCCTGTGGTTTTCACTGAAACCTGTCTCATGGAAGCACCTGGCTAATATATATTTTATCCCTCCTTTCCTTTATAGATTACAAAAGTGTGTACATGATTGTATCTTCCCCATTTTACCCTCCCAACAATTCTGTGACATGAGTTGATTTTAGTTTTAATTCATTCATTTGTAGTCTGCCTTTCTCCTCAACGGGGACCCAAAACGGCTCACACCCTTCTCCTGTCCTCCATATTATCCTCATAACAACCCTTTGGCACAAGTTAGGCGGAGAGAGTGTGCCTCACCCGAGGTCACAAAGCAAACTTCCATGACACGCGAGGATTTGAATTTGGAAATTCAAGATCCACGTCCAGCCCTCTAACCACTTCACTATGCTGGCTATGTTCTTGTCCTCAGTTAAATTCAGTGCAAACTCAAAAGTTTCTGCAAATTAAAACAATTCCCCATGATGCAGAGTAGACTTGAAAAATTTAACTCACCAGGCCTAACAACCAGCTGGGTCCCTGTTCCAAACCAAAGTTGCCATGATGAGCTACCACACCATGGCATAGTCCCTTACAAAATGGCATCTCATTTGGAGGTCAGTAATGAGACTACATACAGAATGTGGCAGAGAGACTTAGATGTGGGCATGTTTTTATGGCAACAGTGGAAGGGCTTCTGAAGTTCTGGCCCTGCTGGTGGACCTCCTGATGGTACCTGTTTTTTGGCCATTGTGTGACACAGACTGTTGGACTGGATGGGCCATTGGCCTGATCCAACATGGCTTTTCATAGAATCATAGAATTACAGAGTTGGAAGGGGACATACAGGCCACCTAGTCCAACCCTCTGCTCAATGCAGGATCAGCCTAGAGCATCCCTGAAAAGGGCTGGTCCAGCTGCTGCCAAAAGACTGCCAGTGAGGGGGAGCTCACCACCTCCCTGGGCAGCTGATTCCACTGTTGAACAATTCCTACTGTAAGAAAGTTTTTCCTAATATCCTAATACCTTCCTGCCCTTAATGTAAACCCATTCTTGTGAGTCTATCCTATGCTGCCAATAGGAACAGCTCCCTGCCCTCCTCTAAGTGACATCCCTTCAAATACTTCAAGAGAGCAATCATGTCCTCCCCCAGCCTCCTCTTCTCCAGGCTAAACATTCCCAACTCCCTCAGCCTTTCCTCATAAGGCTTGGCCTTTCTCATAGGGCTTGGTCTTATATTCTTATGTTTCATAGTACTGTTTAGACATGTCCAATAGTTTTGGTTCATGCAGAGCAGAACATTTGTTTGGGTTTGTTTTGTTTGTTTATTTGTTTGTTGTTGACCTCAGCTACCTATGGTTATATTACAATTTTCTTTTAAAACAACCAAAATTAAGTTCTCTATTGGAGGTTTTTCTCCCTCAAAAATACATTCCAGGGAACTCTGCTGTTCCTCAGAAGCGTCTCAGATGTTCTTAATTTAAGAAGACTAGTTAATGATAGAGTGGAGGTCAAGTTTCTTTAGGACTCGCCTATCACTACCAACCTCTTCCACATTTCATAGTCTTAGGTGCATTTCAGTTGCATTCTGGAGCTTATTCTCAGATGGTGCTAGGTGACCATAATAAAAGCAAAGTTGGGCATCCAGTGGGACCTTGAAGACCAAAAAAGTTTCATTCAAGGTATGAGCTTTCATGTGCAAGGCACACTTCCTCAGACACAAGAAGTGTGCCTACACACAAAAGCACTGGACTCCCAACTTTGTTCTACTGCTTCAGACCAACATGACTAACCACCTGGGTCAATAATAAATAAAGTAAGCTATTTACTCACCAGGTTCCACAGTCAACCTTGTTCCTCTCCCAAATAAGATCTTATCACCTACAGTGTTCACACAGTGCTATGGGTCTTATCAAAAATGCTTCCGCTGTGTCCTACACTATTTTAGACAATACCCAATATAAACTGGGGGGAGTAGGGTTGCCAAGTCTTACCTGCTGTCGGAGCGGGGGACTCCCGGCCTCTTCCTGGAGCGTGCGTGCGCCGCAACCACATTACCTGGAAGTGACGTGACCACGCCGGGCGCGCTGGGGGTGGGGCCATGACCATCCGAGGGAAAACCATAGAGTTTTCCCTCGGATGACCGTGGCCCCGCCCCCAGTGTGTCCGGCGTGGTCGCGTCACTTCCGGGTGATGTGTACTTCGGGTGCTTTGGGGGTGGGGTTCCCCCTGGGGCCAGATCCACCGGCGGCGGGGAATGGGTTTCTGGGGCGGGGGGGGGAGAGTGACAATAGCCATCAGAACCCTGGAATGTTATACTTTCTGCATTGAATCAGTAATGCTCACACAGCTCGGCATTTTGGGCTCCAGTGGTGATTTAACTAGATGCCATGGAAACATTCCAAAGAAAGTGAGAATGGTAATCCATACTGATACCACTGTAGATGTAGCCTACTCTTAAAATATAAATTGCCCTCCTTGTTGTTGCACACTATAGTCCTCAATAGATATATTAGGGTTCTAATTTAATGCTCCTCTGAGATTAGGGTTGCCAACTCTGGCATAAGAAATTCCTGGAGAGTTGGCATCGGAACCTGGGAAGAGTGGAATTCGGGGAGGGGAGGAAGCTCCCGTTGGGGCTTGACTTTTAAACCACTGATGCAAAATTGTCTGGTAGTTAGCAATCTGTATGAATTGAATGTTATTGCTTATTGAATGTAATGAATATTTATACCTGACTAGGATGAAATAATGATGCCCTTTACTAAATGATGACCATAAAGAGAACACATTAGTTTGCTAAAAGGTTTTTGCAGTGTATATTTATTTGTTACTAGACTCTCCTAACACTGCAGCTCGGGTTGCTTCACCCACCTGGAGATTGGCAGCCCTAACTCTGCTAGCTGGAAACCATTCATGCTTGTGAAAGGAGGTCTTGGAAGGTCCTTAAGTGCTTTTTTGTTTTTTGGGGGAGGCACAAATCTTTCTTTTTCAGTCAGACATTTGGTGGCTAGTCTATAAGCAAGGCCTTAATTACCTTGAGGGAAAGTTCTGTGGTACTTCTTTCCAATTGTCTGTTGTTGGTTGCAATTGTTTGATACTTGTGGATCAGGTAGTTTTTTATATCCTGCCCTGAGCTT
>NW_015168098.1:336054-353624 GCF_001447785.1 Gekko japonicus
GTTATCTGGGATCCAAAGAATTAGAAAGCCAGTTTGGTGTTCTGGTTATGTCTCCGGACCTGGGAGACATAAGTTCAAATCTGGGGGAACATACCAGAATGGAGTTCTGGAACCTCTTTGACAAAATTCTTTTAATTTTTTTTTAAAGGTTCATGAGTTTTCAGTATACTGATTGAAAACTTCATTTCCCTCTTGAGAGTTTTGGCACTCCTCCCCCCTTTTTTTAAAGTCCTGCATGTAACCAAGAAGTCTACTGGGTGATCTTGGGCCAGGCACCTTCTCCCAGCCCAAGCTATCGGACACTTTTTTGTGTGAAGGCAGAATGGAGAGGAGAGGACCTTGTCCACAAAACAGGCCGTCCACACGCAAACGTCCAGCAGAAGAGGGGGTTATAGGAAGTCCCAGAAAAGTACATGGGAATTATATCCCATGTTCCTTAAAATATAGGTATAGGAAGAAATGTCAACTTACCAGGCACAACTGTTAGTTTGGTCCCATTTCCAAATGTGACTTTGTACCCTCCACCAGTGTTAACACTGTGAGATATGCCTCTACAAAATGGTGGCTGTTAAGAGAGCACCATGGGGCTTTCTTGATGGGTATTACATGAAAGAGAAATCTGAAAAGGTAGTTATATTCCACGGACTAGTTAGATTCCCACTTAACTGGCCTGTTTGTCATCTACTGGACTCCATTCCTTCCCTATACTGGCACCCATCCTGTGGAATGGACTCCCACAGGGCAGGGAGGCATAGTCTGGGGGGGGGAGTTAGGAGGCACTTTAAGGTCATTTTATTTGTGAGGGCTTTTAATAGAGGGAAAAGAGAAGAGATTGGATTTATACCCCGCCCTTCACTACCCAAAGGAGTCTCAGAGCGGTTTACAAACTCCTTTCCCTTCCCCTCCCCACAGCAGGCACCCTGTGAGGTATGTAGGGCTGAGAGAGCTCTTGACAGAAACAGCTCTTATCAGAACTACGGCTTGCCCAAGGTCATCCAGCCAGGTGCAAGTGGAGGAGTGGGGAATCAAACCTGGCTCTCCTAGATTATAGTCCGAGCACTTAACCACTACACCAAACTGGCTGTGGGCTTTTTCTTTAGGGTGGGGTAAATGGGTTACAATAATTTTGTATTTTTTTTAAAAAAAGTATTATTTTGGGCATTGTAGACTAATTTAAACTACAAAGAAAACTAGGATATAATTTTTTTGGGAGGGGCGTTATAAAGGTTTGGCATCAGGCTTTTCATCAATGGTTTGCTTGACAAGCGAAAGATCTGAGTCTCTTGAGATAGATCAAATAAACAAAAAGATGGTGGCTGAACAGAAAGACAGTCAAGAGTAGGATACATTATCCCACCCTATTCAGTCATGCATATAGACATGAACAGGCAGAATCCATTGCTTTCAAGATAACCGGCTTGCTTTCATCCAGCCGTTAACTATATTATGGATTAAAGGCAAAAATCTCATGGATATTAAAGTCTGCCAAACTTGAGCAAGGTAAATGCTATGGCAAAGAATGTATTCTATTAGCGGCAATGCAGAAATTCCTTCCTCCCAGAGCTCTAGATATATATAAGATTGTGATCTTACCAGGCGTAACTACAAGTTTGGTCCCATTTCCAAATAGGAGTTTACCATATCCACCAGTGTTACCACAGTTAGATACACCTTTACAAAATGGTGGCATTCCAGTCATTCCCAAGCATCATAACGCTGCCTACTCTGCTCTGCAAATAAGGCATAATAAATAGCTTACATGTTTCACCTGTTTATACGCTGCTTGCTTCTGGCTCATTTCCCACAAAACTCTGGATAGCTTTATTCCTCAAATAAATGAATGTGTTTGAGTTTCCTAGCTACGTTTTCCTATGCTCAGTGGCTGATTAGCTCATACGTTGTAGCATTCAAATGTTGAAAAAGAACCGATCCATATAAAGATCACACCTTGGGGTCATTCTCCATGCCTATACTGAAGGTGCCTGCACCCTAATTGTGACTGTGACTTAGAATCAATCATAGAATCTCAGAGTTAGAGATGGCCATACAGGCCATCTAGCCCAACCCCCCGGCTCAATGCAGGATCACCCTAGAGCATCCCTGACAAGTGTTTGTCCAGCCACTGCTTAAACACTGCCAGTGAGGGGGAGCTCACCACCTCCCTGGGCAGTAGATTCCACTGTATTAAAGGTTGTGGGAAGGATGACTGTATTTAGGGATCCTGAGAATTCACATTAGGAGAGACCAGCTGGGTCAGAGCAAATGTCCATCAAGTCCAGCATCCCATTTCCCATTGGAGAGGCTGTGTGGTATATGGGCTAGTTTAGGATCTGAGAAGCCCAGGTGTAGCTCCTCACTTTTCCATGCACCCTAATAAGTGATCTCAGACCAGTGAATCTCTTGCATCCTAACCTACCATGCCAGGTGTTTGGGAGGGTACAGTTTCCAAGCTCCAACAGAGCCTCTAGTTGGAGGGTACAGGTTGGAGGGTACAGTTGGAAAAGGAAAATAACTTGGAAAGAACATCTAGTTGGAGGGTACAGGTTGGAGGGTACAGTTGGAAAGGGGAAATCACTTGGAAAGAGCCTCTAGTTGGAGGGTACAGGTTGGAGGGTACAGTTGGAAAGGGGAAATCACTTGGAAAGAGCATCTAGTTGGAGGGTACAGGTTGGAGGGTACAGTTGGAAAGGGGAAATCACTTGGAAAGAGCATCTAGTTGGAAGGTACAGGTTGGAGGGTACAGTTGGAAAGGGCATCAGGTTGACCACAATCTTTCCATCACGTTTTTATCTACCTCTTCCTTGTAGGTGGATAAAATGTGGTGGAAAGATAGTGGCCAACCTTAAGCCCCAGAGAAATGCACAAGTAGAGAAATGCAGCCGTTCTTCCCAACAACCAGTATTCATTGGCATATCTTTGCCTGTGGTTCCTTGCACACTCGTATACTTATGGCTTTTTCTTCCCCAGAATTGTCTGTTTACGCTGAGAAATACTAACATCCATATACTCACTGGGTTTCACCGAGAGCACAGTTCCTTTCCCAAAGATGACTTTGTAGCCTGTACCAGAATACACACCGTGTGACACACCCTTTCAAAAACAGACCTGAGCAAGGTCTTTCTCCGTGCTCTTTACTCTTCCAAAGAAGTGTACTAGTGACATGAAGACTCTAATCCATACCTGTGACTGCGGGTGCAGAATCTGAAAGGTGTAGGGTATCTTTTTTAATTCCCTAGACCCAACCAGTGCCACACAAAGATGGTGGTTTGGGGGTTCCAGTTCTAGGTTTCCCATGCTACTAGGCAAGGCATTGCTTTTAAAAAGAGGACAATTCCAAAACTGGAAAAGGCATGTAGTCTCTCTAACAAGACAACAGTTGAAGACAATGTTCCCTCTAAGCCGTGGAGTCTTATGAGCAAAAATTCTACTTAGTGAGCGACTGGCATTAAAGTTGTGAGTCAGTGATTTGGCTTCTGCATAAATTAGTTTCCTCTGGAGCCCTCCTTCCTGAGTGAAGACAAAAATGTGTGAGCTGGAGGCTAAAAAGCTGTGAGCTAGCTCACACTAACTCAGCTTAGAGGGAACACTGGTTGAAGTCCTCCTCTTTGTACACTGGTATGTCTCAATTAGCTCTTTGGTCAAGAGGGAGTAATCCTGTGCATATCATGACAGAAAATTTCTTAAGGAGAACTCCTTAAAACTCCTAACGTATTATCCAGCTCACTGTTCAAGTTCTACTTGAACACCTGCCTGAACACACGTGAAGGTGCCTAATACGGATTTGGACCACTGGCCCCATAAAGTCAGTAGCGTCTATGAAGACTGGCAGCAGCTCTCCAGTTTCTCAGGCGGAGGTCTTTCATATCACCTACTGCCTGATCCTTAACTGGAGATGCTGGGGATTGAACCTGGGACCTTCTGGGACTTTCTGCATGCCAAGCAGATCCTCTACCACTGAGCCACAGCCCCTCCTCTTCTCTTTAACTTCCCAGCAATGCTGGGGAAAAAATCGGAATTTGACCCATATCCAATGTCTAGGATTAATGAAGCTTAGTTCACCAGGGATCACCGCCAACCGAGTCCCTGCTCCAACCCTAAATTGCCACACTCTGTTGATATAACCATTATGAGCTCAGGAATGAAATTCCATATAAAAGGAGATAAAGGGACTGTGGTGAAGGCAAGTGATCGATGGTACTTTATTTCATGTGCCCAATAGTTTGGGGGCCTGGTGAGAAGGACTGATCTGGTTTTATCTTTTTCTCTGAACAGCCATTACCCACGGCTGCCTTGCAATTCGCTTGCAAAACCACCAGCCCTCTCTGGATATGGTTTCCCAGCTCTCTTCTAGAGAGTCTTGGGATTCCTCAGTTCTGTGAGAAGGTTCACAATCATGGTCAGTAAGGTAGAAACTTGAGCAAGGTAAATGCTAAGACAAAGAGTGTATTCTATTAGCTGCAGAAATTCCTTCCTCCCATAGCTCTAGGGTCCTGGCCATTCCAATCCACGCTTCTCTAACCTCGTCTAAACTACTGCAATGTGCTTTATTTATTTATTTAATTTAATTTAATTCAATTTATACCCCGCCCTCCCCGCAATGCGGGCTCAGGGCGGCTTACAAGTGAGTTCTAGAGCCCTGGCCATTCCAATCCACGCTTTTCTAACCTCAAGTCTAAACTACTGCAGTGTGCTTTATATAGGGCTGCCCTTGAAAACTACCCAGAAGCTACAATTGTACAAAATAGGATGGCTTTCCTATTGGTTAGAGTGCATAGATGGGAGCACATGTTCCTTTATGTGTGTGTGTGTTTTTACTGAGTTATTTTATAATTTAAAGTTGTTTTTAAGTGTTCAAATGTTTTAACGTTTTTACGTTCACCACCTTGGGGACCCTGACTGGGTAGAAAAGTAGCATAAAACATTTTAAATAAATAAATAAATTTTGGAACAGTTACAGTGGGACAGAGATACATTTAGTTAAACTAATGTTATCCAACCTGATACATCAACTTGGCATGCTCTGTCATGCCAAAACTCTGATGTTCTCTCAGTTCCCTTTTATCCAGCCTTTCCCAAAAGAAAACAAATACTTCCCACAAATTACACAAATGCATTCAATTCATCTTACTTGGCTTAACGTGGAGTTTGGTGCCACTGCCGAAGATAATTTTGAAGCCGTCTGTTTTCACACAGTGATTGCCAGTGTGACAAAAACCACAACGTTATGGCACATCAATACAGATGTCCCTCCCTATCTCAAAGCCAACAAAGGTCTCCTGACGCAGATTGCTCTGGGAGTCCATTCCTCAACCAGACCCAATCCAGCCATCACATAAAAGTGAACCATGTTAACTGCCTGGCTCCATGCACCCACAGTATGACCGGGCTTCTAGAATTCTGTCCCCCTAGTCTATCTCCCCCCCATTGGCATCGCTGTACTTCCCCTTGTTTATTCTCCCTCATCTTAGTTAGTAGAACCAAGACAGGAGACCCCATGCTGTTAAAAAAAAATGAATAAAAGCCCAACTGAATAGACCAAAGCTCCAGGTTAGGCCTAAATTAGCTCTTAGGATCCTGGCCATAAGGAAAGGATGCTGTTTACTCACTGGGTTCCACGGACAGTTTTGTGCCTCTTCCAAATATGATCTTATTGCCTACATTGTTCACACTGTGCTACAGGTCCTATCAAAAACACTTCCATTGCATCCTACTCTTTGATCCCCATTTTGGCCAGTTTCGAAAGGAATAATTTAGCCAGGCTGGTTGGCCACTGTGTGAACAGAATGTTGGACTTGATAGGCCTTTGGTCTGATCCAGCATGGCTCTTCTTATGTTCTTAACACTGAGCTTCTTTTACATTCTTTTTCCCAAAAAAACAAAAGCCTGCCCCTCCTCACTGCAGCCCCCTCCTTCACATAAGGTTTTGGTCTGCATGTGTCCCATGAACCCCACCGTAGCCCTTGCTTATGGTTTAAAAAGAGACCTCTTTCCACTTTTCCCAGTAAAGAAGTCGGCAAGATCCATACAACCCAGAGGTAGGGAATTCTGCCATCTTTCCAACCAACTCTGATTCTTCTTCTCCCATCACATACACTGATTCCTCAAATCCTTTCACACAAATGCAATTTTGACGCATCTTACTTGGCTTAATGTGAAGTTTGGTGCCGCCCCCAAAGAGGGATTTGTAGTTTTGGTCACACAGTGATTGCCAGTGTGACAAAAACTGCCACTCAATGACACATAACACATAAATGTCTCATCCTCGTCCTTCTTAACTAATAGAAGGGGGAAGCCCATATTGTTCAAATGGAGAGGGGGCAAATTAAAATTAAGCTGGATTCCTAGAGTTGCCTTTGGATGTTGACCATCAGGAGTTGATACTACTTAGGGCTGAAAGACAGCATGTGGAATGGCCCTTGCTCTGGGGGACTGAGAAATGCCACCAAAACCTTCCAAGCAATTCAAAACACTAACTGGTGAATTATATAGAAAGTGGATGGATAGATCGATGAACTAGAATGCATGCAGAAAATGAAGAATGATACTGTTTTCAAGCTCTCTGGCTTTCTACAGGAATGGTGCATCTCAGTCAATCCATCTCAACTTAAACTCCATCTAGCCCTAAAGGGCCAATAAAGATCTGTACAGAGGCCCCTATAAAAATTATATTAAAGAAGAAGAAGAAGAAGAGATTGGATTTATACCCCGCCCTTCACTACCCAAAGGTGTCTCAGAGCAGCTTACAAACTCCTTCCCCTTCCCCTCCCCACAACAGACACCCTGTGAGGTAGGTGGGTCTGAGAGAGCTCTTTCCAAAGCTGTCCTTGAGAGAACAGCTCTTGTCAGAACTACTGCTTGCCCAAGGTCATCCAGCCAGGTGCAAGTGGAGGAGTGGGGAATCAAACCCGGTTCTCCCAGATTAGAGTCCGCGCACTCAACCACTACACCAAACCGGTCATTATGGATTCCCATCCAACAAAGGACAGCATTATGACATAAATAATGAAAAACTCCTATGTATGTTCAGTTATACTCAAGTTTTCTTAAACGCAGGTATGAGTAGTCATGTCAACTCACCCGGAATAACTACTAGTTTGGTCCCACTTCCAAATAACATTTTATTCCATCCTTCAGTGTTAACACCATGAGCCACGCCTCTACAAAATGGTTCTCTCTATCAAAACACCCATTCTGTTAGTCTGGAGTGCGTGTATTATTGAAATGGGGGGAAAAAAGATTTCATTATTAATAATTTCTCTGTTGACTTTATGTTATGTATTCCTTTTTTTAGAGAATGGTTTGAAATTGAGTCTCTTGGGCTCAATAAGATCCAGCAAAACAATGGATGGATAGGTAGATGAAAGGATGGGGTTTTGGAGAGACAGAAGGGCTAGTTTAACATAGGGACTAGAGGACTGAGTGGTAAATCTAGAGATTCCTGGTTTGAATTTCACCTCTGCCATGACCTAGCTAGTTATGCCATCCTAAGAAAAGTTGCACCCTTCTAAGACCATTGGCTTCAATGGATTTAGAAATGACTGAGAAAGGTGAAGGCTTTTCTGTTTCACTTGGTATTTTCCCTAACAACAGGTGCCTTTCCTCTGGCACAAGGAGTCTTGTCCCCATACAAGTAGCCTTCCTCTAGTGGAGCACAATTTTTCCATAGAAGCAAGGCTCCTTACATCAGAGGAAGACTCCACCATTAGCAGAATGGAACCTTTGTCACCAGCTTATGAGTTTTTATAAGCTTTTCTCCCCTTATTTATCTATTTTATTATATTTATACCCTGCCCACCCCGCCAAGGCAGGTTCAGGGCGGCTTACATTAAAAGTTAAAACGGATTAAAATCGTAAAACATTTATAAGGTGCTACATATACAGTACTACATATAGGATGGTGAGGACACAGTTTTAATATAACCACAGTGGGTATCCAGGCAGGAGTAGTTATAGACTGCCGTCAGGCCACATAATATACTAGTACAGGCACAGCACAGGCAGCCAATGATAGATTCCAGGGCGCAGGCTCTTAAGTCTGTGTTGAGCTATTAAATGTGGCTCCTCAATCGAATGCCTGGTGGAAGAGCTCCGTCTTGCAGGCCCTGCGGAACTGTAATAAATTCCGCAGGGCCCTGATATCCTCGGGGAGCTCATTCCACCAGCACGGAGCGCTGTTACATTTTCACGATTTCATTTTGTATGACTTTTCCTTGTTTTATTTTGCAAGCCCCCTCGAGCAGGTCCCCGAAGAAGCAGCAACTAACTAAATGACTAAATAAATAGACCGATGGATCTGGATACTCACTGGGTTTCACCACCAGCAGTGTTCCTTTCCCAAAGAGGAACTTGTATCCTCCATCGTAACACCATGCTACATGTCCTTTCAAAAACCAATATGAGCAATAAAAGGGCCTCTCTCGAATCTCTGTTCACTGGGGCATGTATTCCCCCCCCAAAAAAATGAGGGTGAAGAGAGGATTATTTAAACCTCATTGGTAGCTGCACTAGAGCACAGAAGGGGTTGGATTAATTATTGGGTTTCAGACACTCAACACAGCTTTAGTCTGCTTCTGCAGCGGTAGTCCCCTATTTATCAGACCCCTTCTGTAGGGATGCCAGCCTCCAGTTAGGATCTGGGGATCCCCTGGAATTCTAGCTCATCTCCAGCCTACAGAGATCAGTTCCCCTGGAAAAAATATGGTACCCCACTGAGGTCCTTGTCCTCCCCATGCTCCACCCGAAAATCTCAAAGAGTTTCTTAACCTGGATCTGGCAAGCCTACTCCCCCATCCCCCGCTGATGGCCAGATGGGAACTGGCAACTCAGGTTCCGGGGTTGGGAAGACTTTCGGAAGATGTCCCTGACCACACATCTGGAGGTTGGGTTTGGGCATGCTAACAAATCCATGTATACCAGAAAATGCACCCAGGCACTGCTTAGTCAGACTTGGCCAGTGGTGGCAATACAGTCTTCCCCAGGTAGGTCTGAGTGACTTCTGTTTGGACGTGGCCAGGAGCATTGTGGGAGAAGGTAATAGACAAGCCTATTCCTGTCACTGTCAGCATCCCATTATCCGTACGTCTACTTTGCTGGATCGTGGGAGAAGAGAGGGAAGGAGCAATCAGGAGACAGATAAATACGTAAGTAAGAAAAGAGCCCAGAGGAAAAACACTAGAAAAAGTGCCACAGACTTACAGGGTAGGATGAGCAATCGTGTCCCAGATCCAAACGTCACCTTATCATTTCCAAAGTTCACACAGTGATCTTCACCTTAGCATAAAGGCACTCATCGAGAATACTATTTACACAAGTGGGCTGGCCCTTTAATCTACTGAGGACACTCCAAGCAAGTTAGACATGAAGATACATATTTTATTTAAGCATCTGGACGGCTGCTCTTCAAACAGTATACTAGTGGAGATGTGCAGCCAAGCAAATTTGTTCTTATGGTCAAGAGATTAATTCATTAATTTATATTTCTTTGACTTAGACCCCAACCTCCCTGCCAGGTTTTAAAATTAAGATTGTTGGGTGGAGCCAGAATTGCTCTCTCCTGAAGAATTAGTTCTCCTGAAAAATCAGAACTCTACCGCGACAATTGAGTATATTTGTGGTGGTGGGAACGTGCCATCATGTTGCAGCCAATTTATGGCAATCCTATAAGAACATAAGAGACGCCAATGTTGGATCAGGCCAAAGGCCCATCCAGTCCAACACTCTGTGTCACACAGTGGCCAGAAATACCAGGTGCCATCAGGAGGTCCACCAGTGGGGCCAGGACATTAGAAGCCCTCCCACTGTTGACCCCCCCCCAAGCACCAAGAAGACAGAACATCACTTGCCCCAGAGCCCCTATCTATACCTTGTGGCTAGTAGCCACTGATGGACCTCTGCTCTATATGCTTATCTAATTCCCTATAGGGTTTTCGGGGCCAGAGACTTTCAGAGGTGGTTTGCCATTGCCTGCCTTTGAGGAACAACCCTGGTATTCCTTGCCGGTCTCCCATCTAAGTAATAACCAAGGCTGACCCCGCTTAGCTTCCAAGCTCAGACAAGGTTGGGCTAGCCTGGGCCATCCAGGTAAGAGTAACTATAATTGTAGATCCCTTGAGAATTACCCATATGACTTTTTTGCCCCATGTGACATTATCGGTGGTGGTGGGGGGGACCAACAATGAGCCAGGATACTTACTGGGAGTCACCTTCAGAATGGTTCCTTTACCAAAGAGCACCTTATCAGCAGCACCACCATCCCCACAGTGATTTGAAGCCTCTCAAAAACTCTCAGCACTTTGTCACCTGATATCTCTCAAGGAATCACTCCTAAAAAACAAGCTGAAATGAAAGACCACTTGCATTCAGAATCTAGTGAACGCGTATTTAAAAGTATGCTGGGAGCAATGGTAGAGTCCTAAAACATAGCAACTTTTGGTCTTCCATAGTGAGAAGAAATCAACCCTGACTGTTCCTTGGAAGGCCAGATAATGAAACTGAAGCTCTAACACTTTGGCCACCCAATGAGAAGGGAGAACTCCCTGGAGAAGACCCTGATGCTGGGAAAGATTGAAGGTCAAAGAAGACGGGGACGGCAAAGGATGAGATGGTTAGACAGTGTCATCGATGCAACGAACATGAAATTGAGCCAACTTCAGAGGACGGTGGAAGACAGGAGGGCCTGGCGGGAGCTGGTCCATGGGGTCGCGAAGAGTCGGACTCGACTGTGCGACTGAACAACAACAACAAAAAGTGAGAAGATACAATTGTTTCACATAGCTGGTACCTATGAGGTTTCTTTACCTGGCATTACTGGATACTGATCCTATCCTCTCAGGAACCCCACCTATTTGAAGCCTCTGAAGGAAAAGTTCTGACCATTTTTTAAACCAATCCAGTATAAAAAGTAATCTGCCCTGAATTGCACGGCCCAGGTGAACCTGGTCTCATCAGATCTTGGAAGCAAAGCTGGATCGACTATGGCTAGTCCTTGGATGAGAGACCACCAAGGAAGTTGAACATTGGTGTCCAGAACCAGGCAATGGCAAACCACCTCAATATCTCTTGCCTTGAAAACCCTGTGGGGTCACCATAAGTTGGCTGCAACTTGACAGCATAAAAATAAAAATCTCTTCCTGTGACATGGTGTCAAGGAAAGGTAGGGCTTAATTTGGTCAGACAAAAAATTAAGGCCATCCAGGTGTGGATGATGGCATTTGTCTATTGTCAGACCGTCTTTTTAAAAAACCCTCTCTATATACCAGGGGTGGCCAAACTTGCTTAATGTAACAGCCACACAGAATAAATGTCAGACGTTTGAGAGCCGCA
Source organism: Gekko japonicus (assembly GCF_001447785.1). NCBI lineage: Eukaryota > Metazoa > Chordata > Lepidosauria > Squamata > Gekkonidae > Gekko > Gekko japonicus. The sequence continues at coordinate 347,377 of NW_015168098.1, forward strand.
AGACACGAGCAGATATTGCACACACATTTTTATTGACAAATATGCAAATTTTCTTTTTATAAACGTTAAATTAGACTGTGTGAAAGCGGCAGCTTGGCCAACCCTGCTACATACCAACCACTCTCTCTTTCTCTCTCTCACACACACATTTCTCACCTAGTTGAATATCTATCATTAGGTTCTCTCCTCTTCCCTCTAGGTCCTGTTTCAGACTTTTTTTAGAGAGACAGAAAAATTGAACTAGGGTTTCCACCAGTGTTCCCTCTAAGCTGAGTTAGTGTGAGCTAGCTCACCGTTTTGTAGCCTCTGGCTCACACATTGTTGTCTTAGCTCAGGGAGGATGGCTCCAGAGCAAACTAATTTATGCAGTAGCCAAATCGCTCACTCACAACTTTAATGCTAGGAGCTCACAAAGTAGAATTTTTGCTCACAAGACTCCACAGCTTAGAGGGAACATTGGTTTCCACAACTGCCTCCAAACCTACAACAAGGATGAAAGTATCACACTGGCTCCAGTTTGCAATCTTCTCCCATTCCCAGCAACGATTCCTCTCTTCTAGAGAAATGTCTGTCAAAGACAGCTGTATTTCAAAACACGCACAATGGGGTTTCACCATGATACCTACTTGGACTGATGATTAAGCGTGTCCCTGCTCCAAACTGAACTCGGTAGCTGCCACCACCTGAGGCACACTGCCCTCAAAGGCTTTACAGAATCCTGAGGCCTGCTAAATTGGCGGCAGGAGTGAATAGGGATTTGTGCTCAGTCCCACACCCCCAGGACATGGTCCCAACCTTGAACTCAGCTGAATTTCAGCGGGAGAACCTTGCTTGGTGACCCTAAGTTGGCTTTGACTTGATGGCGCTTTCCACCACCAGAAGGAATAAACATGCCTTGGAGGAACTGACAATACTTTACCAACTACCTCTGTCTCAGGTTGTCCACCCTATATTCTCCTTCTGTAGGAGAGGGTCAAACCAAGTCTTGGGGGAATGTAGATGGGATGGGGCAGGGAGTTCTGAACAGTCACGCCTTGCTTTGTGGGAAAAAGTCTCAAACTTACTTGGTCTTACAAGCAATCTAGTCCCGCTTCCAAAGATCACCTTCCAGTTGCCACTTGTGGACCACAGTGTTTCCTGCCTTGACAAAAATTGCCAGCGATGCAAGGAACACACTGAGTAAAGAGTGAGGTAGAGCAGGGCAATGGTGACTTTCTCATCATTTTTGAAAAAAGATAATCATGTTCTAAAATCCCACTCAAACATTTTGGAGAATATTCACTTCCTTCACTCCACAATCACCCTGAACAGAGAGTCCGTTTGGTGTAGTGATTGCATTTGGGGCTAGGATCTGGGCCAGCCTTCTGGCTATAGACAGACAGATGAGAACTGATGCATTTGTTGGCACCTCAAACATCTCAGAAATTATTAGCTATAAGTGCATGTTTTTTGACCTTCTTATCAGTAGAGGAAAGCAGACGGCCATAGTTACTGGCAGTCACCTTCAGAATAGCTCCTTTACCAAAGAGCACCTTGTTTGGATCCACACACTGATATGAGATCCCTCAAAATTCCCCAGTAGGTTGACCACCATACCTTATCTCTTTTGAGTTCTGAGCCAAAAGCTGAAATGAAATCCTATATACATTTGGAATCCATGTACATTTTGCAACTCTGAGTATCAACCTTTGTTCTGCACAGGGGGGGAAAAATCCATAAATAATTCATATTTCAAACCCAGAAAGCACTTTTTGAGCTGTTTGGTTTTCCAGATATTCACCTACCAATTCAGAAGCTGAAAATCGCCACACACAGATTTCTCATTTCAGAATTAGAGATGTCTCCCCACAAACTCAATTTATTTCCATTCCGGCTAAAACACTGGGTTGTATCCAACCACTCTGCTCCAGATGCATATGCTTTTGCTCCAAACTTGGCTGAGTATAATGGTAGGATATAACACAATATTTGAACACCCTCCGCTCATTTATTCATTTATGGAAGAGTAAGGTATATGATGGGAAAGGGAATGGTATGGTAGGGCCCAGCGTCTTCAGATCTCAGAAGCCAAGCAGGGTTTGTTAACTGGATGGGAGACCACCAAGGAGGACTTTGCAGAGGAAGGCAATGGCAAACCACCTCTGCTTCCCACTTCCCAACTGCTGATGCACATAAGCGCATATTGCTGGATTACCAAAAAGAAAACCGTGCCTTACAGCCAGGGGTGGGTCAACAGTGCGAACACTCCCTTGTGCCTCCTCCCTGGTATGCTCCTGCATCAGTCGGTGCACTGTGACTGGGAATACCCAGAACACGTTCCGGGTCTTTTTTTGCCACGACTCCCTCGTGTGACTGGGAATACCCAGAACAAGTTCCGAATCTTTTTCGCCACGACTCCCTCGAGCTTCAAACTGCCAGTCTGAACTCAGCCATAGTGTGTGAAATGAACTAGGATTAATATGTAGTAGGGGATATTATGTGCTGATCAGAGTCCCAGCATTCATATTGCTGGTTTCTGGGAGTAGAAATTAAGGAATGGATAAGGATATTATCAGAGAGAATTAAAAACATTAGCGAATAAGAAAAGGCAAACAATTTGAGGAAATATGGTTGTCTGTTAAATAAACAAATCGGACTTACTGGGTCGGACAAGCAATCTCGTTCCTGATCCAAATGTCACCTTGTTGTTATAGTTCACACACAGTGTTTTCCACTTCTACGTAAACTTATGCAAGGCTACATCTGTCAAGTTTCATGTGAGGAAATGCCCCGGGATTGTTAACTGACAACAAGCATCAATCTAGTAAATATTAGACCAAATAAATAACTAGCAATCATTGGGCAAAGCAGTTCAGATCCAGGAGAAACCCACATCTGTGATGTCCACAATTTAAATGACTTTTTGGAAAACTGAGGAATAGAAACTTCCTTTCCCACAAATTTAAGATTCTCTGTCAATCACTGTATTTTTGCGAACTCACAGAAGTAAGTATGCTGCTGCTTTTTTCTAAGTTCATGATCCATTCAACACTAAACAGTTTTAAACTCCACTGATTTTAGTGGGAGGGAGTTAAGAACATGCTTAATCTTGATAGGGTTTGAAAATGAACAAAATGCCCAGAAAGCAATTGCACATCTCCAGTGCTTTTGCATGACACCTAGTATGCTTCCAGTATTCTTTTATATGTGTAGCAGAAGCAGTGGAAGTAGACCCAGATTCCTTCATGCCGTATTATTGTTCCTTCATATAGTATTATGGCCTTGTAAGAAAAGGCAAAAGGTTGAAACTTACTTGGTGTCACAACCAGTTTAGTCCCACTACCAAAAATTATCTTCCGGACATCAAGACCCACAGTGTATTCCACCTTTACAAAAAATTGTCTGAGGCAGAAGAAGAAGGAAGTAAAGAGTGACGATGCTCTTAGCCTGTAGAACTAGAGAGGCTGTGGCTCAGTAGCAGAGATGACCTCAAGTTCAATCCCCCACATCTCCATATAAATAAGAATATAAGAACATAAGAGACGCCAATGTTGGATCAGGCCAAAGGCCCATCCAGTCCAACACTCTGTATCACACAGTGCCCAGAAATACCAGGTGGCATCAGGAGGTCCACCAGTGGGGCCAGGACATTAGAAGCCCTCCCACTGTTGACCCCCCCCCCAGCACCAAGAAGACAGAGCATCCGTTGCCCAGAGCCCCTATCTATACCTTGTGGCTAATAGCCACTGATGGACCTCTGCTCCATATGCTTATCTAATTCCCTCTTGAAGCTGTCCGTGCTTGTAGCCGCCACCACTTCCTGTGGCAGTGAATATGTGTAGATGGATATCAATTAGATGGATCTATCAATTAGATGGATATCAATTAGATGGATCTATCAATTAGATGGATAGTGATGATCCTGAAAGGAAATTCTTAGGTTCTCATTGTCAGGAATCAATAATTTAGAGCAGGGATGATGAGATCTGGCTTCAAAATGATGAGATCTGGGTTGAGGTAAGAAAGATCACTTTTCTCAATTAGATTGCTTGCTAAAAACCACAGAGTGCACACTGGGCACCTGCAGTTGGCCTTAACTACTCGTGAAATCAGTGGTCCACTCGGTATGACATTAAGCACAGATTCCCCAAGCCAGGATACTTACTGGGATTCACCTTCAGAATGGTTCCTTTGCCAAAGGTCACCTTGTATGTATTTCCATACCCACAATGATCTAGAGCCCCCCCAAAACCTCTGGCACTTTATAGCTCCTGGATACATCCCATGCAAATCACTTCCAAACCAAGAGCAAAAATTCAGATAACAGATTTTGACATTCAGATTGCAGGATTCTCAGGTGTTTTGTTGTTGTTTTTTTGAGCCCCCGGAGGGGATTTTTTATTATTTTTTATCAAACTACAAAACTACTACAGAAAAAAGGGAAGGGGGGATTACATATATAGGATAAAGCAAAAGAACCCACTACTAACTAAAAACCCAAGAGAGGAGATCTTCGCTAGCTTAGTTACAGCAAATCGTCACTTCACTTAGATTATTATAAACTGAGTCAAACATTTGTATTACTTTCTTTTTCTTTAACTCTTAAATTTAACTGTCTAGAAACAGTACCCCCCAATCATCCCCAATCAATTGTGCCTTTGAGGATTCTCAGTTTTTGAAATAGCAACTTGCAAACTGAGAATAAGAATTGACAGACATAAATTTTATATTTTAGAATAAGAGTTATTTCCCCCCCTTCGAAATAAGTCCTCCCCCAGGTCTCTATGAAATAGAGCATAATCCACTCAAATAAATAAATTCAAACATCCATTCATTTTAAGCAGGAAAATTAAACATGGTATTTAATTTAAAAGTATACCCATAGATTCAGTAGCAGTCGATTCCTAACTCTTGCCTATATGGGGCTATGCAAAAGAGATTTAGCTTTTCCCTTGGGCTTCTGTATAGTTAACATCTAAAGATGTTTCTTCAGGGAACTTTGATGGCTAGAAGACAATTGCTTAAATGTGGGCAGTTGACAATACTCTCAAGTCCTTGTGGGATAGAAAAGGAACATTCAGATTATAGCCAATGAAGGAGAAAGGTCTGAACAAGCTCATGGTTTGGGAAAATTAATCCTGCTTTATGGGTTGGGGTAGCCGGATCTCATCAGATCTCAAAAGCTAAGCAGAGTTGGCCCTGGTTATAACTTGGATGGGAGATCACTAAGGAAATCCAACACTGCTATAAATGGACAGGCAAAGGCAAACCACTTCTGTTTGCCTCTTGCTTTGAAAACCCTATGGAGTTGCCATAAGGTGGCCATGATCTCATGACACATTCCACCTCCATGGCACAGAATTGACTTCCTAGTTCTTCCTCCATGCTCATCTTGTGTGAGGAAAAGATCCAAAGGATCCTACCAACTTTTCTATATGATCTGACCAGGCACCCCTCTTTCCTGCAACATCCATCTCACATGGCTTCTGTCCGCACAAGTTCCAGAGTCCCCAACGTAGACTTTCCAGTGGTCAAAAGGGGCTCCTTTCAACTGGGAGAAAAGCTGGTAGGATCCAACCTCAAATTTTCAGGACTATAATTGTGTAGGGTAGAGCTGGTCTGGACACAGTGGTAGGACTTAAAGGCTGAAACTTACTTGGTGTCACCCTCAATCTGGTGCCAGGACCAAACGTTTGCTTTTGGTTCCCACTACCAAGCCCACAGTGTTTCCTGCCTTGACAAAAATGGACCTTTTGGCATCAGCTGGCAAAGCAATCCTTATGGTCCAACTTAGTATTCATCCAATGCCAGTGTTTCCAAAATCTTAAGATATTAAAGCCCTGACCTGGATGGCCCAGGCTTGCCTGCTTCTCATCAGATCTTAGAAGCTAAGCAGGGTCAGCCCTGGTTAGTCCTGGATGGGATGGGAGACCAACAAACAAGTCCAGTCTTGCTACTCAGAGGCAGGCAATGGCAAGCCAGCTTCTCTTGCCTTGAAAACAGTACAGGGTTGCCATAAAGTGGATGCAACTTGACAGCACTTCTCATGATCATGGCATAGCACTGATTTCCTAGTTCCTTTCCCATTGCTCATAATGGCTGGGGAAAATGCAAGCCAAAGGTTGGATCCTACCAGATTTTCAGCTTGATCTCACCAAACATACCTCTTCACTGCAAGAGAAGCCAATGTTGGATCAGGCCAATGGCCAATCCAGTCCAACACTCCATCATATAGGGGCCAAAAATACCAGGTGCCATCAGGAGGTCCA
>NW_015168098.1:354089-373793 GCF_001447785.1 Gekko japonicus
GGCCCAGGCTAGCCTGATCTCATCAGACCGTAGAAACTAAGCAGGGTCAGCCCTGGTTAGTCCTTGAATGGGAGACCACCAAGCAAGTCCAGGTTTGCTATATTGAGGCAGGCAATGGCCAACCACCTATTTTCATCTCTTGCCTTGAAAACCCGACAGAGTCGCCATAAGCCTGTTGCTATTTGATGGCATGTTCCACCACCAAGATAACAGACAATGTAATTAAATTCACAATGTAATGTATTGCTAGAAACCCCACAGTGAACACTGACAGATCAAAACAGAGTCATACCCTACTAAGTCTATGTTCTTCAAAGTGATAGGAGGGGTGTAACTCTCTGTAGGACTGTGCTGTGGTTCACCTGCAGTTACTTTTAATGATTTATCACACAACATTGTCACCCGTTTAACATTTTCTGCAAGGAAAACGAGCCAGGATACTCACTGGGAATCACCTTCAGGAGGGTTCCTTGACCAAAGATCTGCCTGTCTGCACTTCCATACCCACAGTGATCCAAAGCCACTCAAAAACCTCTAGCAGTTTACATCTTGCATATATACCTCATAAGACTTAAGGATGCATTCTAACACAGGCGCTAAAATCCTACACCAATTCAGCATTGGTGAGAATTGTTTTATTATTTCCAAATCATCCTCCTAGAACTGCAGACAAGTCATTCCAAACTCATGGATAAGATTCTCAAACTCAGCATCTGAGATCCCAAAAACTCATTTGGTCTTGGAGACTATATGGCTTTTTTCTCAGCCAAGTTTATATGAATTCTGCTTGAAATGGGCACTGGTAGTTATCCAGTCAAAGTACAACTCTTCGAAATCATTTATTTCAGTGGAGGACTTAAGCATGTGCTTAACTCATTTGCATTCAAATCAACGAAACCTAATTTTTCCTAATTCCATTCTCCCTGTCCTATTGCTATATTGTAGATCCACCATTTTTTTTAAAAAAAAATGTCTCCTTTTCAAGATGAATGAGCCAACCTTTCTAGTTTTCCTTCATGTACCACTATCTTGAGTGTTTTTTTTTTTTAAAGATAAGTGACATAGGGTTAGATCCAACACAAAATTCCAGCTTGAGCTAAGGCTCTGGCACAAATGGAACTGCAAGAAAAAGGGCATAGTAACTGCTTGTACTAAGTCAAATTTATTCTATTTTCACTTGTGTTTTCACTTGTGTGAGTCTTTGTGCAACCAGTTTCTGGACACAACAATATATAGGTAGGAAATTGCTAAGCATTAGATGAGATCTTGCACAAGCGCAACAGAACTAAGTCTGTTTATGTTTCTGGTTTTGCATCACTGGGTTTTACAGTCGCCAGGTCCCCGTGGCCACCAATGGGAGATGGTGGCGTAGGGTTGCCAGCTCCAGGTTGGGAACCTCCTGGAGATTTGGTGATGGAGCCAGGGGAGGACAGGGACCTCACTGGAGTGCACTGTCATAGAGTCCACCCTCCAAAGCATCCCTTTTCTCCAAGGGACCTGATCTCTGTAGTCTAGAGATGAGTTGCAGTTCTAGGGGATCCCCAGGTCCAACCTGGAGACTGGATTTAAGCTTTAAACATAAGGACACCAAGAACAATGAATGAATTACATGAAGCTTACTTTTGATTAGATTTGCTTAGGCATGCTCCCCAAATGCTTCTACCTGTTTATTCCTCCATCTGTCCCCATTGATTCTGTGCATCTTCAGAAATGATCAGAATCCCCCTCTCAGGCACCAACAAAATAGTAGCTACATACATAATATGGCAGGACACCATGAACCACCATCCAAGTGATTTTGGTAAGGTCAATGTTAACATGGTGTTTTCCAACAAGAGAAATTCAGCCAGATCTTGCCCATTGGGCAGAACCTATCCTAACCAAAATGCTGAGTTTTTGCAAATGCAACTTACCCCCCCCATTTAATTCAATGGAGGTAGCAGAACAACAAGAGGGACATCTTCCACCAACATGAATGGGGAAGGTTGGGCTGGTGGTAGCAGATAGCTCTGAAAGCCCCGTACCGATAAAGATGATGGCCCAAGAAATAGAAGAGTGAACCAACAGGTAGAGAAATGGGTGAAAAGGGGGGGGAGATAGGATTTTATACTATGTTGCTTTGTGGTAAGTGAAACAGACTTACAGGGTTGGACGAGCAATCCTGTCCCGGTTCCAAATACCAACTTGTTGCCGGCGTAATTCAGCACAGTGATTTTCACCTTATCATAAACTGGTATGTCTCTGGCAATTCATGTCTCATAGTTGGCATGAGAAGCTCCTCCTCTCTTGAGCTGTGGTCACACACACTAAATGATCCGCTTTCAATCCACTTTCAGTACACTTTCCAACTGGATTTTACTGTGTGAACTGACAAAATCCAGTTGGAAAGTGCATTGACAGTGGTTTGAAAGTGGACTATTTAGTGTATGTGGCCCCTGGACCTTCTTGCCCATAGTATGGCCTGTCCTGTCCTTTCCAGTGTTCTTCCCCTAAAATAATGTGCTATCATGGAAATATAGCTTTATGGGACAGTGGGCAAGTTAGCCAGTTTACATTGGTTTACCCTAGGTGCTCACCAGTACAGTCCTAAGTCTACTGAAATCACTGGAGACCTTCTGGATCCAATAGTGACAAAAACTTGGAACAATAAAAGGTGACGGCTAGATTCAAGTCCAGTAGCACCTTAACGACCAGCAAGTTTTTCAGGGTATGGACTTTCAAGCGTCAAAGCTCCCGTCATCAGATCTGGACTCAAATTTAGCTGTTCTGCTGCAAACTATCATGGCTACCCCTTGAAACTATAAATGCCGACAGTATCTTCCAGGGTTATTCAATGGCTTGCACACTGCATGATATTGTACATCTGGGAAGAGTCTGGAAATTAAAGAATGCTCAGATAGTGCATCTTCTTGGATCTTCAAGATCTCAGTTCACAGCCCTGTTAAACTGTGAAGCTCTCTGAGAGGTTTTGAATGCATAGCTCTCTCTCAGCTTGTTCCTGATTCAATGCATAGGTATGTCATGGGGGTGGGGGAGATGATAAATTGCAGTAGACTTGTGGTAGAACTAACCCTGTGATTAGATTCTGCAGTTCCTGGAGAATGTTTTTTTTGTGTTGCTGTTGGCTGTTACATATTAAGAACTAGCAATAAACTTCACATGTAAAGGCAGAACCAGATATTGGGGGAAATCAACAGTGTCAACCACCAACAACTTGGTTAGGTGGACCTTCGGCCAGCATCAACATGGACATTCCAAGGTTTCTAATGGTGGGGAAACAGAAAAGTGCACAGAATGTGCAAAGAAATGCTGATGCTCTTCGTTATCTATTAGCTTACTTACTTGGCTTCACAACTAATCTTGTTCCTTCTCCAAAAATCTGTCTATTGCCTCCTGTATTCCCACAGTGAAGCTGACTTTAGCAAAAACTACTCAGGTGCACCTGTACCTTTTCCAGCAAGATAAACCATTCGGCTGACTATGCTGTGGTGAAATGCCATACAGGAATAGCCAGAGATGACAGGATGTGATAGGAGAACCAGAACAAAAACCAGCTGTGGTGACCATTGTACCTTGCTGATATTCATGAGCAAAAGACCTCCAAGCTCAGAACCAAATCTTTCCAGTATACCACATTGCTAGCTCTCTTAACCTGCATGCTAAGCATCACTTTGGTTTTTGGAGATGATGACCCTTAATTCAAGTTCAGGGCATCATTTCGTGGGAAGAAGGGTAGACTCTACAGACCTTTGCCTGCTGTAAGCTTCACTTCCCTTCCTTCTGTCTGCTCCCTTTCTTTAGGGAATCTGAAATGCTTCTTCTCATGTTTTGGCTGTTTATTATTGATAGTCATTTTGCTGTTTAAATGACTGTATTATATTGTTTCACTTAGTGAACCAGGCAAGTCCCTGGAGAGGCTGCATATACATTTTGTAGACAAAATCAATATTTTATTTTCCAAATCCTGCTTCCATGACCATGACATCTGAAGTCCCTTTAACAACCTCTCATCTTTAAAATCACTCCCACTCACTCACATGGCAAAAAGAAAAAGAAAGAAAGTGACAGTCAACTAAATTATTGGAAAAGAACACAATCAGAGTCCAGGGGCAACTTTCAGAGCAACAAAGTTTTATTCTGGTGATAAGCTTTCATGTGCATGGACACGAAAGCTTGTACCCAGAATAAAACTTTGTTGGTCTTAAATGTGCCACTGAACTCAAACTTTGTTCTATTGTTTCAGACAAACATGGGTACCCTCCTGAACTAAATTATTGGTAATTGGTCCCCTTTAGTGATACCCCAAAAGAAAGAAAGAAAGAAAGAAAGAAAGAAAGAAAGAAAGAAAGAAAGAAAGAAAGAAAGAAAGAAAGAGTTTTTCTTCATAGACTTGCAATGTAAGCTGTAAATATTATTAAATTTGAAGAACCGGGGAGGCAACAGAGACTTACTAGGCAGAACAAGTAATCTTGTCCCAGATCCAAATGTGACTTTGTTTCCATAGTTCACACAGTGTTTTGTGCTTCAACATTAACTCATTTAATGCTACATCTATCAAGTTTGATAGGGTGTAGTTCATGGATTGTCACACCCCTCCACCCATCAAGTATAGCGAGTCAGTACTACACACTTGTGCATTTATTTATTATTTTAAGTAGGTTTGTGGCACCTTCAAGACTGACAGGATGCATAAGCACTTGTGGCTGTATGTCCACTTCATCAGATCTCACATGGCCGCCTTACTGTTAGGACAGTACAAGTAAACAGAATGCACTCAAAGATTTGGAACCAGAAATAAAATAGGGGGAAAATAGGTAAGCGGATGGAAGAAACAAAAGCTTATTCCACAATTAGTTTGCAAGGGACCACAAGACTCCATTTTGATTGTTTCTGCAACAGATTAACATTCAGAACTAATGGACTTCAAAATTCTTTGGCAAAGTAACCCAAATTTTGTGCCCTGAAAAAATCAACAGCATTCTGTGTTACCTAAATGCTTAGTACATCTTTGTAGGCTTGGAGCTATAAGCAATATTTTCATATTATTTACAGATTATAGCAGACAGGTAAAAATGGTTCTTTGCCATCAGTGGTTGAGTCCTAGATCGATCTGGATTACTCCAGTGATTACCTACTGAATTTTGGGTGGCCCCCTCTTTGCTGACAGATATTAATCATGAAACCACCTACTTTGTTTCTGTTTTTTTAATGATAGTTTTATCTGTAAAGCAACAAAATCTAGTTTGACCCGATTGTAACAGAACTTGGTATACACTCAGTTAATATGATCTACTTAAACAAATAATAGTTTTTATCCGTGACTTTTGTTTTAGTATTTTAGATTTTTAAATCTGATTATTTTGATTGTAAATTTTGAATTTTGGGAATAATGTATATCTTTGTTCGATAACTGATCATTTTGGCTGAGCTTAAAACCTTTGGCCATAGAAGCTAATAAAGTAAGTAAGTAATATAAATATTTAAAATAAAAATAATCCAACACTATCAAACAAGAGAGATCAGAGTTGGACTTCAAGCCTTACCAGTGTTTCTTCTTGTCTATGCTATAATTAGATAGGATATAATAAGATTTGGGATGTAATTCTAGAGCAACACATGGGGGTAAGTCTCATTAAATTCAGAGAACCCTGTTTCTTATAGGAATGGGCTGAAAGTCTTTAGGGTACAGTTTGGAGGAATGAGTATCCTGAATTGTAACACTGAGCAAAAAGGCAAACATTGAGCATTGAAACTTACTTGGTGACACAATCATTCTCGTCCCATTACCAAAGATTAACCCAGAATAGCTGCTGGTAGATGCACCATGTTTCCTGCCTTCACAAAAATTGGCCTGGGCACTACAAGGATGGTGAGGATCTCTGCTTATCCTGTACCTATGCTATGAAATCCCTTCCAAACACTCAGGTGAACAGAGGGATTTTCCCATGAAGGGGGGAAGCTATTTCCACAACTCTTCAATGGGAATTCAACTCCCCTTAATGGGAATTAAGGGAATTCAACTCCTCCTGACCTCAGCAGGGTGAAATAAACCATAGACAGTTCTACGGCAGGTAAGGATTCAAATATACACCATCCCAGCTTTAGGAGTAGCACCCATCTTCACTTGCATTTTTGAAAGGCGAATCTCTAGTTCTTGTGGTTGAAGCTTTTATGGGCTAGTCTTATTGATGCCCTGACCTAGATAGCTCCAGCTAGCCTGATCTCCTTAGCTCTCAGAAGCTAAGCAGGGTCAAACCTGGTTAGTACTTGGATGGGAGACCAACAAGGAAGTCCAGTGATGCTACACACAGGCAGGCGATGGCAAACAACCTCTGAACGTCTCTTGCCTTGAATGCCGTATGAGGTTGCCATAAGACAGCTGCGACCTGATGGTAAGAAGGGGGGAAAATCCCACTCCCTCTCAGGCTTGCTTTCATTTCTACATCTAGTGCCCATACAAGAATCACATCTTAGTCCACTCCCTCTCAGGCTTGCTTTCATTTCCATACAAGAATCACATCTTTGTTTTAGAATAGATGTATCATGATGACACTTAATATATGGCAGCTTCTTTGCAAAATGTGTTAAAGGAAAAGGGTGGACTGTGGTTCAATGGGAGAACATCTTAGGGGTGTCAGCCACTAGGTGGGACCAGCTCATCTCCAGACTACAAAGATCAGTTCCCCTGGAGAAAATGAATGCTTTGGAGGGTGGACTCTAGGGTACTGTACCCCACCAAGGTCCCTATCTTCCCCAGGCTCCACCCACATGTCTCCAGGAGTTTCCCAACCTGAATCTGACAACCCTACCTCCATCCCTCACTGGTGGCCGAGGGGACTTGGAAACCCTAGAACATCTAGTTCACAGGTTCAGCGGGAAAAAGGAAAGGAAAGGGAGAATAATGTAAATGAAGGAGACTTACAGGGCAGGACAAGTAATCTTGTTCCAGATCCAAACGTTACACGGGTTCCAGTATTGAGCACAGTGGTTTTTCACTTTAGCATAAACCCCTGATCCTCTGACAACTCTCGTATGGGAAACTAGTCTGAATTCAAACAGCCCCAGAAGGTTATGGCAAAGGGTTTGCCTGCCTTTCGTCTGACCTGTCTTTCCCCTTGTCTTGTGCTTAGAAGAAACTGTGTTAAAAAGGAATTCAAACATGGAAGAGTAGACGACTTGTCCATGTCCTGCCACCATTTCCAAGGCTGGAGGACACCAAGTCCTCAACCTACTTACATTATCGGTCCTTCGCTCTGAAAAGATTTTGGGTCTTACAAATATATCTGGATCAGTAGCTGGCAAGAGAATGCTGGACTAGGTGGACATTGGTCTGATCCACCAAAGTAATCCTTATGTTCTCAGGGTCAAGCATAATTTTAAGAAGAGGCCAGTGTACTCAAAATGAGAAGATATGGAATGAGATGAGACCAGTTCTGTTCCCATGATAAACCCCCAACAACGGTCACTTGGTCACCTGCAGCCACCCTTAGCTATGAGTGATGGACATTTTACATCCCATTTGACTTTAAATACAAAGAAAGGGAGCCAGGGCACTTACCGGGAGTCACCTTCAGAATAGTTCCTTTACCAAAGATCACTTTGTTCGCATTTCCATACCCACAGTGATCAGAAGCTCTTCAAAAACCTTTAGTACTTCCTCATTCCTGCCTACATCGTATCCCTGATTAACTTGCAGTGTTAGCCAAGATTATTGAAAGGAAAGATTTGGGAGAGAAATCAGATTACATCAGTGAGATACGCTATATAACAAAAATAAATTAAAATTAACCCATACTATATGCTCAGAAAAGGGGGGGGGAGACTGCTAACCATAGTTTGCTCCACTGAGGACTAGAAACTCTCCCCCCTAAAAACCGTAGCCAAGATTTACAGGAAACCGAATCCTGTGTCCTTCCCCAATCCTGCTGCTTTTAAGGAAGAAAAGGATTTTCACAAAAGGGAATGGGGTGCAGCTAAATGTTGAAAGAATAAGAAGAATATGAGAATGTCTTTCATTTTTTTCCCCAAAGTTCAATGTGATCCAGAAGACTTTAATCACTCCCACTGATGTGAGTGAGAGACATCCACAGTGCAGCCCTGTGCCAGTTTGGTGCCAGCCCTGAGCCAGTTTGGTGTAGTGGTTAAGTGCGCGGACTCTAATCTGGGAGAACCGGGTTTGATTCCCCACTCCTCGACTTGCACCTGGCTGGATGACGTTGGGTCAGTCACAAGCTCTGGCACAGCTGTTCCTGAAAGAGCAGTTTATGTCAGAGTTCTCTCAGCCCCCCCACCTCACAGGGTGTCTGTTGTGGGGAGGGGAAGGGAAAGGAGTTTGTAAGCCGCTCTGAGACTCCAAGTGAAGGGCGGGGTATAAATCCAATCTCTTCTTCTTCTGTGAAGGGTTGGACCCTTCTAAATCCATTGAAAGGAACGGTCTTAGAAGGGTGTGATTCTGCACAGGACTGCATTGTTAAGCAAATTAACCAATAAAGCCTGTCACAATAGGGCAGACAAACACGGTGTTACTCCAGAATCACACACTCTCAGCCTAACCTACCTCACAGGATAAACTGGAGGATAAAAAATTGAGAAGAGGACGGGGAAGTAAACAGTGCTCCCTCTAAGCTGGGGAGTCTTGCAAGCAAAAATTCTACTCTGTCAGCTACTGGCATTAAAGTCGTGGGTGAACGATTCGGCTGTTGCATAAACTAGTCTGCTCTGGAGCCATCCTTCCTGAGCTAAGGCAAAAAATGTGTGTGCCGGAGGCTAAAAAACTCTGAGCTAGCTCACACTAACTCAGCTGAGAGGGAACACTGGAGCTAAGCCATATTGGTTTCCCATTGGGGAGATAGCTGGGGTATAAATGAAGCAAGTAAATAAATATGTATTGGTAGTCTCAAAAACAGTACAACCTTGGGGGTGGAAAGAGCCATCAAATTGCATCTGACCCATGTCGATCCTGTGGGTTTTTCAAAGCAAGAGACATTCAGAGGCGGTTTGCCATTGCCTGCCTCTGTGTTGTGACCCTGGAGTTCTTTGGTGGTCTCCCATCCAAGTACTAACCAGGACCCACGCTGTTTAGCTTCCACGATCTGATGTGATCAGGCTAGCCTGGGTTGTCCACGTGCAGGTCGGTAAAACCATAATTCATGTTATTATTTTTGTTATGCCCCAGCCAATTACCCTGACCTGGATGGCCCAGTCTAGCATGATCGCTTCAGAGCTCAGAAGCTAAGCAGGGTCGGCCCTGGTTAGTCCTTGGATGGGAGACCACTGAGGAAGCCCAGAGTTGCTACGCAGACACGAGCAATGTCAAACTACCTCTGAACATCTCTTGCCTTGAGAACATTATGGGGTCACAATAAGTCATAAGAACATAAGAGACGCCAATGTTGGATCAGGCCAAAGGCCCATCCAGTCCAACACTCTGTATCACACAGTGGCCAGAAATACCTGGTGCCATCAGGAGGTCCACCAGTGGGGCCAGGACATTAGAAGCCATCCCACTGTTGACCCCCCCAAGCACCAAGAAGACAGAGCATCACTTGCCCCAGAGTCACCGCGACTTGATGGTATTTTCCACCACCACCATGGCTATCTGAGCAGAAAAGCACTGGCACCGGAGGCTACGAGAGATCTGCTTAAAAGCAAATGATGGCTGCCAGCTACTTGACACCCCCCTAATTTGTAACATCTGAAGGAAATTATTTGACAGTATATCTAGTGCAGGAGGAAAATCAGAGGGGATTTTCACGGATATGTTAACAAAGTGGGTAGGGATGTTCTTTTACAGACCTGTGTCAGGTTGCTGTCCAAAGCCCATCTTGTACACAATAATGTAAGAACAAGTATCTGGAGGCGCAACTGAACAGATGATGTGGAAGAGGGTATCCTGAGCTGTTAATTCTTAGCAAAATGGAGGTTGAAACTTACTTGGCATCACCACCAGCCTAGTCCCCCTTCCAAAGATCTGCTTATTCAAGCTTCCGCTAGTGGCACAGTGTTTCCTGCCTTGACAAAAAATCATCTGGAGCACAGGAAGAACCACCAGGGTCAAAGAGGTAGGGGATGATGGTGATGATGTTTTGAAATCCTTTTCAGACCCTCAGGGGGAAAAAACTCTCCTTGCTTTGATTCATGAAAGCTGCTCCATAGGAGAATATTTTGCTCAGCCCCCACTCATAGCCTCGCCCGCTCAAAGTTAGGAAATTCCTGGAGATTTGGGGACAGAGTCTGGGAAAGTCAATTTGAGGAGGCATCTCAGCAGGGATGTGAAGCCATGGAGTCCACCTTCCAAAGCTGCCCTTTTCTCCAGATCTCAGTAGATTTTTTGTCTCTAAGGTCTTTGTAGCCTGGAGACCAGTTGTAATTTCAGGTGAACTGCAGGCCCCACCTGGAGGCTCACAACCCTACCTACTCTCTCTTAGGTACTAATATCTTGTTTGTCCCTGCTGGTCTTGGCAGGTCCAAATAAGCCATAGAGATTCCAGTGTAACCAAGCAAACATAGATCCAATGCCCAGCCCCAACCCAGTTCTATTGTCACCTACTCCAGTTGTCTTTTTTTCTTAAGTAAGTTTTCTAGTCCTCATGACTGAAATTCTGTAGGCTGTTCCTATTGAAAATTCCATACATGCCATGGACTTCTCCACAATAACGTCTGCAACACCTATTAGTTCCATCTTTGTTTTGAAAAGATATGGTCTACTCTTTGCCTATTAAAGTGTATGTGTGTATACACACACACACACACTTTAAAGTGTATGTGTGTATACTATTAAAGTGTATGTGTGTATACACACACACACACACTTTAATAGGCAAAGAGTAGACCATATATTGCCCTGGGTGAACAATATATATATATTGTTCTGATCTTTCTGTTCCCAGTTCCAAGAAAAATGGATAGAACACATTTAGCTCTACAAATTTTGCAGTGCTTCAAAATACTGAAATCTGAGCTTTAGAATTTCAAATGCCTTCAAATTTTGCATTTCAATTCAGCTGAGGAATACATTGAAAAAACAACTTAAAGGGCCAGGCTTGGGGAAACCTTTTCAGATTACAATACTGAATATCAACTACCCATTTGTATTAAAAACAACAACAACACCCACATCCCTGGGTCTCTGTATGCATTCCACTAGCATGGGCTTCCTGATTGCTGTAATGCTTCTAATGATGGGAATATTACTTACACCCCTCCAATATTTATGCCATATTTGACTTACTTGGCCTCACATCTAGTCTTGTTCCTTTGCCAAAAGCCACTTTGTAGTTCCCAGTATTCACACAGTAAGACCGACCACAGCAAAAACCCCTGCAGGTGCAGCTGAACCCAGCATGACTCTTGAGAAGGACTACACTTTCTTAGCAACATCCATCAGTTACCTGACTGCCCACTAGTTTGGATCCCTTTTTTAAAGGGCCAGAGAAACTCATGCCCTGACCTGGATTGCCCAGGCTACCTCGATCTTGTCAAGTCTTGGAAGCTAAGTAGAGTTGACCCTAGTTCATACTCCGGTGGGAGATCAACAAAGAAATCCAGGGTTGCTACACAGAGCCAATCAATGGTCAACCACCACCATTAGTCTCTTGACTTAAAAAAAAACCTACAGGCAATGTTCCCTCTAAGTTATGGAGTCCTGTGAGCAAAAATTCTACCTTGTGAGCTACTGGCATTAAAGTTGTGAGCCAGCAATTTGGCTCCTGCATAAATTAGTTTGCTCTGGAGCCATCCTTCCTGAACTAAGACAAAAAAGTGTGTGAGCCAGAGGCTAAAAAACTGTGAGCTAGCTCACACTAACTCAGCTTAGAGGGAACACTGCCTACAGGGTCACCTTAAGTTGGATGTGACTTTAGGATGCTTTACACACACACACTAACTGCATTCCACTAGCCTTCCTCCAAAGCAGAGATTCTGCCTCCCATACAAGGAACTTTCCACTGTGATGGAACACACCTTCAGAGCAAGGTGTTTTCCACTCTGTTGGATGAAGACTCTTTGGACAGGAAGGAGGCACCACCATCTGTGTTATCGAACCTTTGGATTCAGCCCATGGTTCCTTCACAGCTCTTAACCGTAGCTGAATATAAACTTCTAATTCAGGGCCAATGTAACATGAAATACCAGTTGCTGTGGTCAGGGGAGGGCATCTGCTTTCATACGTTGCTTGTGAGTTTCCTGGAGGCAACTGTTTGCCCTGGGTGGGCAACTGGACGCCAGACTAGATAGACCATCTGTTTAACCCAGCAGGGGTCTTGTGTTCATTGGTAGCCCCTCAATTGACAACTGTGTTCTCTTTCTTTTAAAATGAATCAAGAAAAAGAAAGAAAGAAAGAAAGAAAGAAAGAAAGAAAGAAAGAAAGAAAGAAAGAAAGAAAGAAAGAAAGAAAGAAAGAATCTTTCTTCCCAACTAACTAACTATGGCTATTATCAAATTAAAGAATCAGGAAAGCAGAACAGACTTACAGGGCAGGACTTCCAATCTTGTCCCAGATCCAAATATCACCTTATTGACATTATTGTCACACAGTGTTTTTCGCTTCAACATAAACTCATGCAATGTTACAGCTCTTCAGTCTGATGAAAGGAAAGGCTCTAGGGTTATCAAGAACAACAGAAGAAGAAGAAGAAGAAGAAGAAGAAGAAGAAGAAGAAGAAGAAGAAGAAGAAGGAAGAAGAAGAAGAAGAAGAAGAAGGAAGAAGAAGAAGAAGAAGAAGGAAGAAGAAGAAGGAAGAAGAAGGAAGAAGAAGGAAGAAGGAAGAAGGAAGAAGGAAGAAGGAAGAAGGAAGAAGGAAGAAGAGGAAGAAGAGGAAGAAGAGGAAGAAGAGGAAGAAGAAGAAGAAGAAGAAGAAGAAGAAGAAGAAGAAGAAGAAGAAGAAGGAGAAGAAGAAGAAGGAGAAGAAGAAGAAGAAGAAGAAGAAGAAGAATTTTTTTATTGAGGAAACCATGTTCTGTGACCAGGAAAATCAAATTCTGCCCTACGCACCTTTTTTAAGGTTGGCAGGTTTCACATTATTTTCTACTAAGCTTCTCACTATACTGGATATCCCCAAATAATCATAGAATTTACACTGAGTGCAATCTGTGGTTCTTTCTTTCCCCCTAAGGCTCCAAATAAAGCATGCTGTTGAGTCCCAACTGATTCATGGCAACCCCGTAAAGTTCCACTGCATGGGATTCTCAAAGCAAGAGAGGAGCAGAACTGATTTTCCATTGCCTTCCTCCGTATAGCAGCCCTCTCTTCCCTGGTGGTCTCCCAACCAAATACCTGACCCTATTGAGCTTCCGAGCTCTGACAAGATTGGGCTAATCTGATCTATGATGGCGGCTAGAAGGCTGCTAATACCTAGACAATACTTGGCAGTTTGGTAACAGGCACCCAAGCCAACATGAGCCATTAAAACCCCTGTTAATCTGAGTTGGCTTAACCAACCAGGCTTAAAAGGGTGCAGGGCTCTGGGCAGGGTCCTTTTTGCCTGGCACATTCTAGCACATGGCTGATGTTTAAGTGCAACGGTATTGCCATGAGTTTTCAATAGCTTCTTAAGCCATAGCTAGTTTTATCGTTTATGAGCATGCTGTGCTTTGTGCTTTTGTTTAGCTAATGCCCTGACCCGAATGGCCCAGGCAAGCCTGATCTCATTGGATCTCAGAAGCTAAAGAGGATCAGTCCCGGTTAGTACTTGGATGGGAGACCACGAAGGAAGTCCAGGCTTGCTATGCAGAGGCAGGCAATGGCAAATCCACCTCTGAACGTCTCTTGACTTGAAAACCCTACTGGGTCACCATAAACTAGCACTTTCCATTGTAGAATCACAGAGTTGGAAGGGATCTCCAGGGTCATCTAGTTCAACCACCTGCACAATGCAGGAAAGTCATAGATACCTCCCCCCACACACACCTCCAGTGTCCCCTGTTCCATGCCTAGGAGATGACAAAAAACCTCCAGGATCCCGGGCTAAACTAGCCTGAAGAATAATTGCTTCGTGACCCCAAAGTGGCAATCAGCATTTCCCTGGCTGTGCAAGAAAGGGCCACAAGAACGAAGCGCTGATGCAACCCTTCTTGCCCTCCCTCTCATGATTTTCCTAAATTTACAGATTCAGCATTGCTTCAGATGGCCATCTTGCCTCTGTTTAAAAAACCTCCAAAGAAGGACAGCTCACCACCTCCCGAGGAAGCCTGTTCCACTGAGCATAGCTAAGAACTCCAGATGTTTCTTGAATAGTCTTAGCTACAGGAGATTTACTTAAGTGAGTATCCACCAAGTATCCACACACCATCAACTTGTGGGGCAAAGGAGAAAGAGTCTGCCAGTTTCTTAATACACCCAGCAAAAGAGAAAGGCCGAAGTAGCTATCCAGGGGTTTGCTGAGGCTTTGATTCTGCTTCAGAGTCCTCAGGGGGTTCCTTGCCTTCTTCCTGAGCTCATTCTGGACATGGTAAACTGTGACCAAGCGTATCACTGGGGAGGTAGATGTGAAGAGGGACGGGTTAGTAAGGGAGGGTGACCTGAAGCCAATCACAGTGAAAGAAAGTAAGGATCAAAACTTACTTGGTTGAACAACCACCCTAGTCCCACTTCCAAAGATCTGCTTATTGAAGTTGCTGCTTGCACCCACAGTGTTTCTTGCCTTGACAAAAATTGCTCAGGGCAGGAGAACACTAAGTAAAGAATGAAACGAGGCACAGGGATATTCTCCATTTTGAAAGATATCTATGCCATGAAATTCCTTCTGGATGCTAGGAAAAGAAACTTTCCTCTTTGCAAATTGATGAAGAGGAACTGTTCCAGTGGAGAGCATTCCCTCTTCGTTGGGAATTAAAGTGTTGTGATTCTGTTTGCCTGCTCTCAACAGGGTGAAATAAACCACTGGACAACCTGGGGCAACTGATCATGTAGTTCCAATGTGTCCCAGCCCCTCTCAGTTTTAGTATCTCAGTTTTCATGTTTTAAGAGTAAGTCTCTAGTCCTCATGACTGAAAATGTATTGATTGAAAATGGATGGGTTATTCCATACATTTTAAAATTTAAAATTTGGAGGAGGGGCATTATACTGTCCTATCTCTTGCCTACATCATAATTATTTTCAAGCTACCTTTGCTCACAAGCCTTGTGTCAATACAGCAACTAATATTAAAAAAAAGAAAGAAAGAAAAGAAGCCACAGAGGAAAGAGATAAAGAAGAAAAATCAGTATTCACTTTAGGTAGTTTTGCTGATTGTGAGTAGAACTTTAGCCACAAAGGGACCAGCTGGCACTTACTGGGTGTGACGAGAAGTTTTGAGCCACCACCAAAAATGACTTTGTCACTGCCAACATTCACACAGTGTTTCGGGGTAGAACGAAAATTCAGGCAGGTTTGCCTGAAAGTCACAAAATGGCAGCCTTCATACCCAAAGAACCCAAGAGAGGGGACCAGTTCCAACAGACACACTGGGTTTTGGCAAACGAATTGTCCCATTCTAAGGTTGCCAGGTCCCCACCCCCCACCCCCAGCCACTGGCAGGAGTAGACTTGTCAGATTCAGGTTGGGAAACTCCTGGAAATTTGAGGATGGAGCCTGGGGAGGACAGGTACCTCAGTTGGGTAAAACACCATAAAATTCACCCTCCAATGGATCTATTTTCTCCAGGGAAATGAATCTCTGTCATCTGGAGGTGATGTATAATTCCAGGGGATTTCCCAGGTCCCACCTGGAACTTGGCATCCCTGCCCTATTCATTTTGGTGCAAAGGTGTGGGGTTGGTCTACTTTCCTCATTGAAATGAATTGGATAGGCTTCGCAGGTGGCAGCTGGGGAAGACTCCTGATGTCTTTAGAGGCTCCAGGCCCCTCAGAAATCACTGGGTCATGGTGGGAGCAAAGGAGAGAGGGAAAGATGGATACATAGAACAGCAGAAAAGAATATGATTAGGGAGGAAGGAGATAGAGAAGGAGATCAAGACAACATGGTTGTTTTCAAGCAAATCAGACAGACTTACTGGGCAGGACAAGTAATCGTGTCCCAGTTCCAAATACTGGCTTGTTGGTTCCATAATCCACACAGTGATTCCCCCTTTAGCAAAAACACAGAGATTGCTACAGCTGCAGCAATTTTCCCAAGGCAAGGCATTTTGTATTCATATTGAGCAGCAGCAAAATGGAAGGCATGGAAAGTTACAACTTACTTGGCATCACAACCAGTCTAGTTCCACTTCCAAAATTTTGCTTATAGCCCTGAGTGTCGCACAGTGTTTCCTGCCTTGACAAAAAATGGCCCAGGGGGCAAAGGAATCCAGGGGCAAGGTCTTTAGCCAATTTGTTCTTGAGTTCCAAGTCTCTGTGCTATAAGTACTTTAGAACTTTAGAACTTTATATCTGTGGGAAAGTTTTAAAACCAATGCTTACTGTTAATTTCTGCGCTACAAAAGTAGCAAGGGGGCTATGAGAAAGGAGAAGGAACATTATTTCCATCAGACCTGAACGCTTTGAATAGGGACTCAAATGTCAATATCGCTGACTAGATCTATGATAGTAATTGTGGATTTACAGACCAGAGGTGTCCCCATCTTTCAGCTCTGTGCAGATATTCATTTTTATGTGATCTCCATTTTCCCTCTCCACACATTCCTTTCTACCTTCAGTGAACATCTGTTCAAAGTTTGCAGTCTTTGCAGAATCTGCATGTCTGCTCAATTCACATGAGACATTTCAAGAGTTTCTATGCCCCTCTCCAGGTGCTGCTGTACATGTGGGAAAGGTGATTTCACATTTGCTTGTATCAGGTTTCGACATTCCCTGGAGGAAGCTTGATTTTTCCATTACATTTTAAACTTCCAACACTTTGTGACTTTGAGATTAGACTGCTCTGGAAGGGGATGCCAAGACTCCATTTTCGTGCATTCCCTTCCATGTCACAGCAAAAATTCTCATGCTTCTTAGGTGAATTAGTACATCCCTCCCTATAACTGAGATTGGAACAATGTGTACATACCAGGAATCACCATCAACACCATCCCTCTCCCAAAGGTGACTTTCCACCCTGACCCCGTCTCACACAGTGATCCGCCCAGTGACAAAAACCAGATGGTTGTTTGCATCCCATCTGCTTGAAATATGCCTTATGGGAGTTAGGGATTTGTCTCACAAATACCATCAAGAGAGCAGATCGCTTTCATTGTGCATTGTCTCAAATGACATAAAGTATAATCTTGACTCCTCATACTTACCAGGCAGTACAATCAGCCTTGTGCCAGACCCAAATGAGAATTTGTAGGCATTGCTCACAGCAGTTTAGACCCTTACAAAAAAACTCTTCCAGACATTGCCATAATTTAGTGGAGCCACACACCCATCTAACTGTATATTGCCTAGTCATCACTAAGAAGCTGCACCCCCAAGCTCCAATGAGCTCTTTCTTCTTCCATCCCTACACACATTAGTATTATTTTTTTCATTTGTAAACTTAATCAGAATCATTTCTGTGGCTCCCTTCCTTGGCCCTGCTGTTCGCTGGTCCTGGGACCACTTCGCTTTTACTGTTTCCTAAGCCCCTCTCCTCCATCATGAATCATCTTCCCCGGTTGATGGAATTAACTACCATAAGTTATGGGGGTGATAGCCACGGGCTGGCCTTTAGATAGTGTAACACAAATCCATGGAGTTGGACCAGTCAGTTTTTCATTCCATCTCACCCATTTTTCCACTTCGTTCCAACCCTGGGTGGCTTCTGCCGATGCAAGCCCCATGATCCCCAGCACAGATTTATGGGTGATCAAATGGGGACACTGTGGTCCTTTCCCACCATCAGCAAAGCTGGTTGGATCCACCCCATGGAGGACTCATTTCATTCATTACAGTGATGGATTCTAGGATTCCCTTCCACGAAGTTTCATCCTGTGACTCACTTTTGCCAAAGCTTCCTCCAATGGAGAAAGATTCCTCCATACAGAGAAGGCATTTCTTTTTTTTAAAAAAAAATTCTCCACTAAAAGAGGTCTATCTCCACTGAAGACCAGCTTAGCAGAAGACAGTTGTAGGATCTAACACAGCTAATAGGAGCCAGCCCAGAAAAATATTACTCAAAATAATGAATCTCCCAGTCAACTAATTCTTATCTTTGACCTTAATTTCAAGAAAGGATCTATATTTTTCTAAATGACAAAGATAATAAGGTACAGTGATGACAATATCCATCATAAACTGAGTTTCAACTCTCTGGGCAGAATTTATGGAATTATAAATCCATATCCAAACCAGAGGGGTAGTACTTAATATACAGTTACTAACTGAAGCAAAATACTTCATTCACAACTAATTGTTAGCCAATATCATTAGTTGGGATGATCAATGACCAGGTTTATTAGGAAATGCAAGATTAGGAAATGCAGGATGAAAGAGCAAAACTCACCCCAAATCACAGTGCAGGCAACTGATGAGATGCAGAAGAGTCAGACCTCTCCTGTCTGCACATCCTATGTGCACACACAGACTAAGATCTCACTGTGTATATGTGTCTGTCTGTCTATCATCTATCTGGTCTCTATGAGTGAGAGGGAGGACCTGACAGATTAAATGGTCATAGCTCTCTATACTAGCTTCCTTCCTGAACTCCCAGGTACCTGAACTCCCAGAATTAGGCTGCCATCTTCAGGTTTTATTAGAATTTTACTGTTATTTATGAACTATTGTGTTTTAATTTTTTAATTATCTTATGTATTATATATGACTATTGTGACGCATCCTGAGCCCGCTTCCGGGGGAGGGCGGGATAAAAATCGAATATTATATATTCTTTTAAAATAGGCAAGAAGGGTAGCAACGTGTGACAGCCTGACCTACTTGTAACCCTGAACCTGAGAAAGAGGTTGTGGAGGGTGGTAGGCACTCTGTGTGAGTGAGAAAGATGTGTCACACCTTGCTCCCATTGGCTCTCACTTACTGGTTTGTCTGTAATAATTGTGTCCACGTTAAGAACATAAGAACATAAGAGATGCCAATGTTGGATCAGGCCAAAGGCCCATCCAGTCCAACACTCTGTATCACACAGTGGCCAGAAATACCAGTGCCATCAGGAGGTCCACCAGTGGGGCCAGGACATTAGAAGCCCTCCCACTGTTGACCCCCCCAAGCACCAAGAAGACAGAGCATCACTTGCCTCAGAGCCCCTATCTATACCTTGTGGCTAATAACCACTGATGGACCTCTGCTCCATATGCTTATCTAATTCCCTTTTGAAGCCGTCCATGCGTGTAGCCGCCACCACTTCCTGTGGCAGTGAATTCCATGTGTTAATCACTCTTCAGATGGCCATCTTGCCTCTGTTTAAAAAACCTCCAAAGAAGGACAGCCCACCACCTCCCAAGGAAGCCTGTTCCACTGAGCATAGCTAAGAACTCCAGATGTTCCTTGAATAGTCTTAGCTACAGAAGATTTACTTAAGTGAGTATCCACCAAGTATCCACACACCATCAACTTGTGGGGCAAAGGAGAAAGAGTCTGCCAGTTTCTTAATACACCCAGCAAAAGAGAAAGGCCGAAGTAGCTATCCAGGGGTTTGCTGAGGCTTTGATTCTGCTTCAGAATCCTCAGGGGGTTCCTTGTCTTCTTCCTGAGCTCATTCTGGACATGGTAAACTGTGACCAAGCGTATCACTGGGGAGGTAGATGTGAAGAGGGACGGGTTAGTAAGGGAGGGTGACCTGAAGCCAATCACA
>NW_015168098.1:373905-409858 GCF_001447785.1 Gekko japonicus
AATTGGCTCAGGCAAGGAGAACACTAGGTAAAGAAGGAAACGAGGCACAGGGATATTCTCCATTTTGAAAGATATCTATGCCATGAAATTCCTTCTGGATGCTAGGAAAAGAAACTTTCCTCTTTGCAAATTGATGAAGAGGAACTGTTCCAGTGGAGAGCATTCCCTCTTCGTTGGGAATTAAAGTGTTGTGATTCTGTTTGCCTGCTCTCAACAGGGTGAAATAAACCACTGGACAACCTGGGGCAACTGATCATGTAGTTCCAATGTGTCCCAGCCCCTCTCAGTTTTAGTATCTCAGTTTTCATGTTTTAAGAGTAAGTCTCTAGTCCTCATGACTGAAAATGTATTGATTGAAAATGTATGGGTTATTCCATACATTTTAAAATTTAAAATTTGGAGAAGGGGCATTATACTTTCCTATCTCTTGCCTAAAGTAAAGGTAAAGGTTCCCTTGCTCGAAAGCCAGTCGAATCCGACTCTAGGGTTGCAGTGCTCATCTCCGTTTCCAAGCCGAAGAGCCAGCACTGTCCAAAGACGTTTCCATGGTCACGTGGCCAGCATGACTAAACACCAAGGTGCACGGAACGCTGTTACCTTCCCACCGAAGTGGTACCTATGTATCTACTTGCAATTTCTTGTTTCGAACTGCTAGGTTGGCAGGAGATTGCCTACATAATAATTATTTTCAAGCTACCTTTGCTCACAAGCCTTGTGTCAATACAACAACTAATATTTAAAAAGAAAGAAAGAAATGAAGCCACAGAGGAAAGAGATAAAGAAGAAAAATCAATATTCACTTTAGGTAGTTTTGCTGATTGTGAGTAGAACTTTAGCCACAAAGGGACCAGCTGGCACTTACTGGGTGTGACGAGAAGTTTTGAGCCACCACCAAAAATGACTTTGTCACTGCCAACATTCACACAGTGTTTCGGGATAGAACGAAAATTCAGGCAGGTTTGCCTGAAAGTCACAAAATGGCAGCCTTCATACCCAAAGAACCCAAGAGAGGGGACCAGTTCCAACAGACACACTGGGTTTTGGCAAACAAGTTGTCCCATTCTAAGGTTGCCAGGTCCCCACCCCCCACCCCCAGCCACTGGCAGGAGTAGATTCAGGTTCGGGAACTTCTGGAGATTTGGGGATGGAGCTAGGGTTGCCAGGTCCATCAGAGGAACCTCAGTGGGGTAAAACGCCATAGAGTTCACCCTCCAATGGGTCTATTTTCTCCAGGGAAATGAATCTCTGTCATCTGGAGGTGAGGCGTAATGCCAGGGGATTTCCCAGGTCCCACCTGGAAGTTGGAATCCCTGCCCCATTCATTTCGGTGCGAAGGTATGGGGTTGGTCTCCTTTCCTCATTGAAATGAATCGGATAGGCTTTGCAGGTGGTAGTTGGGGAAGACTCCTGATGACTTTAGAGACTCCAGGCCCCTCAGAAATCACTGGGTCATGGTCAATGTTCCCTCTAAGCTGCGGAGTCTTGTGAGCAAAAGTTCTACTTTGTGAGCTGCTGGCATTAAAGTTGTGAGTGAGCGATTTGGCTACTGCAGAAATTAGTTTGCTCTGGAGCCCTCCTTCTTGAGCTAGGATGAAAACATGTGAGCAGAAGGCTAAAAATCTGTGAGCTAGCTCACACTAACTCAGCTTAGAGGGAACACTGGTCATGGTGGGAGCAAAGGAGAGAGGGAAAGATGGATAAATAGAACAGCAGAAAAGAATATGATTATGGAAGAAAAAGATTGAGAAGGAGATCAAGACAACGGGGTTGTTTTCAAGCAAAGCAGACAGACTTACTGGGCAGGACAAGTAATCGGGTCCCAGTTCCAAATACTGGCTTGTTGGTTCCATAACCCACACAGTGATCCCCCCTTTAGCAAAAACACAGACATTGCTACAGCTGCAGCAATTTTCCCAAGGCAAGGCATTTTGTATTCATGTTGAGCAGCGGCAAAATGGAAGGCATGGAAAGTTACAACTTACTTGGCATCACAACCAGTCTAGTTCCACTTCCAAAAATTTGTTTATAGCCCTGAGTGTCACACAGTGTTTCCTGCCTTGACAAAAAATGGCCCAGGGGGCAAAGGAATCCAGGGGCAAGGGCTTTAGCCAATTTGTTCTTGAGTTCCAAGTCTCTGTGCTATAAGTACTTCCACCAGGTTCTGTTCACACTTTCTCCATTTCCAACCCATCCAGCCCCCAAGGACAGCCCCCTAATCTTCCAGAAATTTATTTCTGGGAGTTTGGCGAGAGATCATTTTGGGTGCTCAGCGGGTTGCAGTGGGAGAGGTCAGGCAGAAAAGTTTTTGTTCTGTAGACAAAAAGTGTTTTCCATTAATGGAAACAAAACATTGGCTCTGATGCATGACAGTGCATTGGATGCACATTGCATTGGAGCCAGCTTCCAGGCAGGACCTGGGGATCCCACAGAATTACAGGTTATCATGGAGGAAAGCCAAGATTCTTCTCCATGCATTGCTTGCTAGCTTGGCAAGAGCAGACACCATGGGGAGAGTGTCTTGTGGCATGTTAAAAAAGAAGAAATAGTTTGATCTCTGGATTGTAAATGAAGATTGGTTCACGTTCAGGTAGTTCATGTTCAGATTAATAAACTTCTGGCACTGCATGCTTTCTGGGGCTTGAGGCCACAGAATTTTTATGCTACCACAGTACTGCAAGACTTGGCTTTGTTTGCGGCCATTGCAAAAGACTAACAAAGTTATCCCACTGGATATTTAAATTTTGTCTGTACATATTTATATGTTGTCATCCCAGCCTTCTCTGTCTAGAAGTCGGCAAGCTTTCCTATAACATATCTGTCTGTCTGTCTGTCTGTCTGTCTGTCTATCTATCTATGCTCTGTCTTCTTGGTGCTGGGGGGGGGGGTCAACAGTGGGAGGGATTCTAATGTCCTGGCCCCACTGGTGGACCTTCTGATGGCACCTGGTATTTTTGGCCACTGTGTGACACAAAGTGTTGGACTGGATGGGCCTTTGGCCTGATCCAACATTGGCGTCTTTTATGTTCTTATGTTCTTATCTATCTATCTATCTATCTATCTATCTATCTATCTATCTATCTATCTATCTATCTATCTATCTATCTATCTAATACCAGGAACCACCGTGAACGTTGTCCCACTGCCAAAAGTGACTTTTCAGTTTGATCCGCTTATCACAGTGATTCCCACAACGACCAAAAAAAAAAAAACAGAAACAGAAAAGAAACCTGACCTCTGTTCTATACTGGAAGTCAGGCAATGATGTTACAGACACAGGGTCAAAACAGATAAAATGGATTGGACCATCCATGTCATCTTTTAAAGTTTCATAAGAGCTCTTTGGGTACCAAAATTAAGACTGGGGCATGCTCAGTTCATTGTTTATTATGGCCCAAGATCAGAATGGGGCATGCAAGGAACAGATAGCACGTTTAACCCTTCCATCCTTAAACGATATCAGTAATCTAAGACAGCACTCTCGTACTGTGTTTCAGGGCTTCAAAGATAAAAGAGAAGCAACAAAAATGGGGACCCCCCCCCCCAGTGGCTAACAACATCTTCCCTGACCTGGATGGCCCGGGCTAACCTGATATCACCAGATCTTGGTTGCTAAAATGGGTTGACCTTGGTCAGTATTTGGATTGGAGACCACCGAGGAAGCCCAGGGTTGCTATGCAGAGGCAGGCAGTGGCAAACCACTTCTGTATATCTCTTGACTTGGAAACTCTACTGGGTCACCATAAACTAGCTGTGACTTGACAGCCCTATCAGCATAGCTAGTAACTCCAGATGGCCCTTGGATAGCCCATCAATTTGTGGGACAAAGGAGAAAGAGTTTGTCAGTTTCTTAATACACCCAGCAAAAGAGAGTGGTCGAAGTGGCTATCCAGGGGCGTGCTGAGGCTTTGATTCTGCTTCAGAGACCTCAGGGGGTTCCTTGCCTTCTTCCTGAGCTCATTGTGGACATGGTAAACTGTGACCAAGCGTATCACTGGGGATGCAGATATGAAGAGGGACGGGTTAGTAAGGGGGGGTGACTGGTGACCTGAAGCCATCTCAGTGAAAGAAATTACGGATCAAAACTTACTTGGTTGAACAGCCAGCCTAGTCCCACTTCCAAAGATTTGGTTACTGAAGGCGCTGCTTGTACCCACAGTGTTTCTTGCCTTGACAAAAATTGCTCAGGGCAGGAGAACACTAAGTAAAGAATGAAACGGGGCACAGGGATATTCTCAATTTTTTAAAAGGTATCTATGCCATGAAATTCCTTCTGGATGGCAGGAAAAGAAACTTTTCTCTTTGCAAACTTACTAAGATGAACTGTTCCAGTGGAGAACATGTCTACTTCTTTGGGAATTAAAGTGTTGTGATTCACCTTGCCTGCTCTCAAGGGGGTGAAATAAACCACTGGGCAATCTGGGGCAATTTATCATGTAGCTCTAATGTGTCCCAACCCCTCTCAGTTTTTAGTGTCTCAGTTTTCATGCTTCAGAAATTGATGGACTATCCCATATATTTTAAAAATGTAAAATTTGGAGGAGGACATTATACTCTTCCATCTCTGGCATACGTAATAATTATTTTCAAGCTGCCTTTGTTCAGAATATTTGTGGCAATACAAGGATTAACCTTTTTTTTAAAGAAGTAGTAGTCATTGCTTTGTTGATGGTGAGTGAAACTTTAGAATCTAAGATCTGTTCATTTCTGTGCTACAAAAGTAGCAAGGGGGCTATGAGAAAGGGGAAGGAAGATTATTTCCATCAGACCTGAGCGCTTTGAATTTGGACTCAAATGTCAGTATCGCTGACTAGATCTATGATAGTAATTGTGGATTTACAGACCAGAGGAGTCCCCATCTTTCAGCATTTTTCAACAAAAGAAGATTTTCTCCACTAAAAGAGGTCTATCTCCACTGAAGACCAACTTAGCAGAAGACAGTTGTAGGATCTAACACAGCTAATAGGAGCCAGCCCAGAAAAAAATATTACTCAAAATAATGAATCACCCAGTCAACTAATTCTTATCTTTGACCTTAATTTCAAGAAAGGACCTATATTTTTCTAAATGACAAAGATAATAAGGTACAGTGATGACAATATCCATGCCTGCATTAGGACTGTACTAGAACCCCCCACCTCGCCCAGTGATCATTGGGACACCAATGATAACCCTTAATTCTTAATCAAATGAAGGTTTCACCCAATTCAATCTTATCAAGAAAGAAAGTGAGCCATGGCTCTGGGATTCATTTAGAGTAGTTCCTTCCTTCCTTCCTTCGTTATTTCCATCTCCATATTACCCCTAATCTGGAGCCCCTAAAAAAACCCAATCTCTATAACTACTGAACCCCTTACATGGATCACCTTGGAAGGAATTAATGGTTGAAACTTACTTGGTGTTACCATCAACCTCGTCCCAGTTCCAAATGTTAGCTTTGTGATGCCAGTATTAAACCCACAGTGTTTCCTGTCTTTACAAAAATGGACATTTGGGGATCATCATTCAAAGCAATTCTTATGATCGACATTAATAGTCATAAAATGCCAGTGTTTTCGAGATGATCAAGTAACGGGATGAACAAGAGCTGTTCCGGACTTGATGTACTAGAAGCCCCACAATGAATGCTGGCAGTGTGATCCTAAGCAGAGGAACACCCTTCTGAGTTAATGGGTTTGAAGGGGTATAACTCTGTTTACGATTACAAGGTAGCTCGTCTGCTCTTAAAGACTGATCATTGTTGACCACTTGACATTTTCTTCAGGGAAAATGATTCCAGGATACTTACTGGGAATCACCTTCAGGAAGGTTCCTTTACCAAAGATCGGCCTGTTTGCATTTGTGTTCCCACAGTGATCTGGGGACCATCAAAAACCTCTAGCAGTTTGTTATCCTCAGCTGCCTTATAACTCTTACAGGACAACTAGAAAGATATGAAATGAAATAAAATCCCTCTTCATATCCAGAATCCATGCAACTTATTTCGAAGCTTCAAAATACATCCCTTCATCTGGAAGAAAAAGTGACTCCGAAGTCACAGATTTTGAGGTCTTTCCCCCCCCAGATAGCCACATGCAAACTAAGAACTGGAGACCCTGAGAGTTGCCATGTCCAACATACCTGACTTTTGATAATCTCCCTGAAATACACAATGTATGTACTACTGCAATCGAAAGACCCTTAACTCCCTTCCACTGAAAACACAGACACACAGAGGCACTTAACCTGGAACTGCTTGGGTTGCCTACTGATTAAGGAAAAACCTTCCTTGGATGTTTTTTGTGCTTTAGCAGAAACATGAAGTGCAGACTTCAGAAGGGGAAAACATGGAGAGAAACACGACCACCTCCCCTGCTAATATCTGCAGCTGTTAAAAGGCACAGCTGCAGAAGCAAGTTGAAAAGTTGGCCACCCAATGCCAACCCTTCAGAAAGTCATTTTGAAAAGAGTTTATTTTTTCAGAATGAAGTGGAGAATGGTTCCCTCTTGGGCTCTCTTTCAGTCCTATTGCAATGACCTGGATGAGCATTTTTTAAAAAAATCCAGAGTCTCATTGCAAAACCAGGAGGTTTAGCCCTGCCCATGTAGAAACCACTAATCCTGTCCTGAGGGGGAGGAAGAATACAAGTCTGTTTGTCTCTCTGTCTATTGTTCACCCCTGTCCTGAGATTATTCATTTATTTGTTTCTAGGCTGCCCCTAGAGAAATCTGCATCTCTCAAGATTTCTTTAATCTCTTGGTGTGAAAGAAAGAGTTGGAAGTTTTATTTCAGGCACAAATGGAACAGCTGGCACTTACTGGGTGTGATGAGAAGTTTTGAGCCACCACCAAAAGTGACTTTGTCACTGCGAACATTCGCACAGTGTTTCGGGGTAGAACAAAAATTCAGGCAGGTTTGCCTGAAAGTCACAAAATGGCAGCCTTCATACCCAATCAAACCAAGAGAGGGAACCAGTTCCAACAGCTACACTGGGTTTTTGCACACATGAGTTGCCCCATTCTAAGGTTGCCAGGTCTGCCCTTCTCGCCCCCCGGCCACTGGCAGGAGTAGACTTGTCAGATTCAGGTTGGGAAACTCCTGGAGATTTGGGGGATGGAGCCTGGGGAGGATAGGGACCTCAGTGGGGTAAATCACCATACAGTCCACCTGCCAAAGCATCTATTTTCTCCAGGGAAATGAATCTCTGTCACCTGTAGGTGAGGCTGTTATTCCAGGGGATTCCCTAGGTCCCATCTTGAGGCTAGCATCCCTTCTCCATTCATTTCAGTAAGGGACTAGATTCAGGAGGAAGGTGTGAGGTAGGTCAACTTTTCTCCTTGAAATGAAATGAGACTGGCTGTGCAGGTGGCAGTTGGGGAAGACTTCTGATCTCTTTAGAGTCTCCAGGCCCCTCAGAAATTACTGGGTCATGGTGGAAGCAATGGAGAGAGGGAAAGATGGATAAAGAGAACAGCAGGGGGGAAACATGATTATGAATGAAGGAGATCGAGAATGAGAACAAAAAATGTGGTTGTTTTCAAGTAAATTAGATGCACTTACTGGGCAGGACGAGTAATCGTGTCCCAGTTCCAAATATCTGCTTGTTGTTTGTATAACCCACACAGTGATTCCCCCTTTAGCAAAAATGCAGACATTGCCAAAGATGCATCAGTGTTCGTATTAAGCAGCAGAAAAACGGAAAGCATCGAAAGTTAAAACTTACTTGGCATCACAACCAGTCTAGTTCCACTTCCAAAAATTTGCTTAGTATAGCTCTGAGAGCCACACAATGTTTCCTGCCTTGACAAAAATGGTCCGGGGGGCAGAAGGATTTGGGGGCAAGGGTTTTAGCCGATTTGCGCTTGAGTTTCAATTCTCTGTGCAAAAGTACCTCCACCAGGTCTGATTCTTGCTCACCCTTTCTCCATTTCCAACCCACAAGTGCAGCCCCCTAATCTCCCAGAAATTTAGCTCTGGGAGGGGGACAGGGGATCGTTTTGGGCACTCAGTGAGCTACAGTGGGAGAGAGGATGCATAAAAGTTTCCGTTCTGTAGCCAAAAGTATCTTCCTTTAATGGAAACAAAAGTTTGGCTCTGAAGCATGTCTGGGCATCAGAGACAAAACGTATCAGAGCCAGCCTTCCCCTGGAGAAAATGGATGCTTTGGAGGGTAGACTCTATGGCACTGTACCCCACTGAGGTCCCTGTCCTCCCCAGGTTCTATCCCCAAATCTCCAGGAGTTTCCCAACTTGGATCTGGCAACCCGACCACCCCATCCCCTCCGGGGGGGATCTGAGAACCCTAACAATGGCCAGTATTATTAAGTAACAAGGTATGGATTAAAGTGGGAATTCTGGGAATGGGAAGCAAACGGGCTGACTTCATTTTAATTTAGTTTAATTTAGTTTTGATGTTTGTGATATAAAGGACCATAGATAATATGAACATACTGCAAAACTGCTGCTGCTGCTACTACTACTACATCATCTTGCCTGGTGTGAAAGAGACATCTGTCCCTTACAGATTGTTGATTTTTCTCTGAGTTGTCAGGACAAAAGTTTAAAGTGATAGCCAAAACAACATTATGCACATATTCAAAACTGGAAAGATCTCAAAATTGAGATCTTCAAAATGTCAGCTGTTGTCAAATTAGGCTTAGGAAATTTTAGAATTGGGGGGGGGGGGGGTAAACAAATTTTATCTGGCAGAAACTGTTCCTAAGGTAATGATGAACAAGTGAACTGTAAAATTCAAGGTCTTTACAACTGGTCTTTTACAAAGGTCTCTACACTCAAATGTCTGAAAACAAAATTCCCTGGAAGAAAGCTGAACTGTTGAAAGAAACAAATCAGATCGGGAGAATCCCTAACAGTTTCTTCCAACAATCCATTTCGACTTTACTGAAAACGAAATGTTTCCTTATACTTTGGGGGTGGATGAGCTTCTGTTTTTGCAAATGTGGAAAGGGGGAATCCTTACCCAGGATGCAGAACAGCGGTCTACACACTGGGTAGCTGGCAGAAAGTTTGAAATGAATATCCAGGGGCACGGTGAAGCTCTGAATCTGCCTCACAGACCTCAGGGGGAACCTTGCCTTCTTCCTGAACTCATCTTGGGCATGGTAAATTGTGACCAATTGTATCGCTGGGGATGCAGATGTGAAGAGGGAGGGTGCCCTGAACCCATCACAGTGAAAGAAATTAAGGATCAGAACTTACTTGGTTGAACAACCAGCCTAGTCCCACTTCCAAAGATCTGCTTATCAATGCCGCTGCTTGTACCCACAGTGTTTCCTGCCTTGACAAAAATTGCTCAGGGCAGGAGAACACTAAGTAAAGAATGAAACGAGGTGCAGGGATATTCTCCATTTTTAAAAAGATATCTATGCTGCGAAATTCCTTCTGGATGCTATGAAAAGAAACTTCCCTCTTTGCAAACGCATTAAGAGGAACTCTTCCAGTGGAGAACACTCCCTCTTCTTTGGGAATTAAAGTGTTGGGATTCACCTTGCCTTCTCTCAACAGGGTGAAATAAACCACAGGTCATCCCGGGGCAACTGATCCTGTAGTTCCAATCTGTCCCAGCCCCTCTCAGTTTTAGTGTCTCAGTTTCCATGGTTCCAGACTAAGTCTCTAGTCCTCATGACTGAAAATTCATTGATTAAAAATGCATTTTAAAATTTAAAATTTGGAGGGGGGCATTATACACTTCCATCTCTTGCATACATAATAACTATTTACAAGCTAACTTGGCTCACAATACTTGTGGCAATACAAAGATTAACATGTTGTTGTTGTTTTTTAAGAGATAAGCCACAAAGGAAAGAGGAGCAGTAGGAGGAGGAGGAGAAGTCTTAATTTTAGGTAGTTTTGTTGATTGTGAGTGGCACTTTAGATCTTACTATCTGTGGGAAAGTTTTGAGACTAATGTTTACTATTAACTTCTGTGCTATAAAGGCAGAAAGGGGGCTATACTCTGAGAAAGAGGAAAGAATATTATTTCATTCAGAACTGAACACTTTGAATATGGATTCAAATGTCAATATCACTGACCAGATCTATGATAGTAATTGTCGATTTACAGACCCGAGAAGTTCCCATCGTTCAGCTCTGTGCAGATATTCATTTTATCTGATCTCCATTTTCCCTCTCCACACATTCCTTTCTACCTTCAATGAACATCTGTTCAAAGTTTGCAGTCTTTGCAGGATTTGCATGTATGCTCAATTCACATGTGACATTTCAAAAATTCCTATGCCCCTCTCCAGGTGCTGCTGTACATGTGGGAAAGGTGATTTCACATTTGCTTGTATCAGGTTTCGACATTCCCTGGAGGAAGCTTGATTTTTCCATTACATTTTAAACTTCCAACACTTTGTGACTTTGAGATTAGACTGCTCTGGAAGGGGATGCCAAGACTCCATTTTCGTGCATTCCCTTCCATGTCACAGCAACAATTCTCATGCTTCTTAGGTAAATTAGTATAAAGTCAAAGTCAAATACCTTTAATGGCAGGTGAATTAGTATATCTCCCCCCCCCCCCCCCGGTAACTGAGATTGGAACAATATGTACATACCAGGAATCACCATCAACACCGTTCCACTCCCAAAGGTGACTTTCCACCCTGACCCTGTCTCACACAGTGATCTGCCCAGTGACAAAAACTAGATGGTTGTTTACATCCTATCTGCTTATGGATGTTAGGGATTTGTCTCACACATACTGTTGAGAGAGCAGATTGCTTTCACCGTGCATTGTCTCCTATGACGTAAAGTATAACCTTGACTCCTCATACTTACCAGGCAGTACAATCAGCCTTGTGCCAGACCCAAGCGTGAATTTGTAGGCATCTCTCACAGCAGTAAGACCCTTACAAAAAAACTCTTCCAGACACTGCCATAGTTTAGTGGAGCCACACACCCATCTAACTGTGTACCACCTAGCCAACCCTAAGGGCATGCACCCCCAAGCTCCAGTAAGCTCTTTCTTCTTCCATCCCTACACACATCTGACATTCTCAGTATTATTTTTCACTCATGAACTTGATAAGAATCATTTCTGTGGCTCCCATCCTTAGCCCTGCTGTTCACGGGGCCTGGGACCACTTCGCTTTTACTGTTTCCTAAGCCCTTTTCCTGCAGACCCATTTCTAATTATTTGGGTAGTTATTACTGAATCATCTTCACCAGTTGACGGAATTAGCTACCATAAATTATGGGGGGATAGCCACAGGCTGGCCTTTAGAAAGGGTAACACAAATCCATGGAGTTGGATCCAGTCAGTTTTTCATTTCATCTCACCCACTTTTCCACCTCGTTCCAACCCTGGGTGGCTTCTGCCAGTGCAGGTCCCATGATCCCCAGCACAGATTTATGGGTGATCAAATGGGGACACTGTGGTCCTTTCCCACCATCAGAAAAGCTGGTTGGATCCATCCCATGGAGGACTCATTTTATTCATTACAGTGATGGATTCTAGGATTCCCTTCCACTAACTTTGATGCTGTGACTCACTTTTGCCAAAGCTTCCTCCAATGGAGAAAGATTCCACCCAACAGAGAAAGCATTTATTCAAAAAAAGAAGATTTTCTCCACTAAAAGAGGTCTATCTCCACTGAAGACCAGCTTAGCAGAAGACAGTTGTAGGATCTAACACAGCTAATAGGAGCCAGCCCAGGAAATATTATTCAAAATAATGAATCTCTCAATAAACTAATTCTAATCTTTTGTCTTAATTTCAAGAAAGGACTTGTATTTTTTCTAATGGCAAAGATGATAAGGTACTGTGATAATATCCCTCCCTACATTACAACTGTACTAGAACCCCCCCTCCTCACCCACTAAACATTGGGACACCAATGGTAACCCACAATTTTGAGTCAAAATAAATGCTTCACCCAATTCAACCATATCCAGAAAGAAAATGAGCCATGGTTCTGGGATTCATTTAGAGTAGTTCCTTCCTTACTTCTTCATTTCCATCTCCATATTCCCCCCAATCTAGAGCCCCTAAATATATATATCTGTATCACTATTGAAACCCTTACCTGGACCACCTTGAAAGGAATTAATGGTTGAAACTTACTTGGTGTTACCATCAACCTAGTCCCAGTTCCAAAGATTAGCTTTGTGGTGCCAGTATTAAACCCACAATGTTTCCTGCCTTCACAAAAATGGTTCCTCTGGGATCATCATTCAAAGAAATTCTTATGATTCACATTCATAGTCATAAAATTCCAGTTTTTTCAAGATGATCAAGTAACGGGATGAATAAGAGATGTTCCAGATTTGATGTACTAGAACCCACACCCCCCAGTGAAAGCTGGCAGTGTAATCCTAAACAGAGTAAGACGCTTCTAAATCAATGGGTTGGAAAGGCTATAACTCTGTTTAGGATTGCACTGTGGTTCATCTGCTCTTAATGGCTGATCATTGTTGACCATTTGACATTATCTTGAAGGAAAATGATGCCAGCATACTTACTGGGAATCACCTTCAGGAAGGTTCCTTTACCAAAGACCGGCCTCTCTGCATTTGTGTTCCCACAGTGATTTGGGGACCATCAAAAACCTCTAGCAGTTTGTTATCCTCAGCTGCCTTATACCTCTTCTAGGATAACTAGAATGATATGAGATAAAATGAAATCCGTATCCAGAATTCATGCAAATTATTTAGAAGCTTCAAAATACATCCCTTCATCTGGAAGAAAATTGACTCCAAAGTCACAGATTTTGAGAGTTTTCTTTCACATAGCCACATGTAAAGTAAGAACTGGAGAACCTGAGAGATGCTGTGTTCAGCACACCTGACATTTGGCAATCTCCCTGAAATACACAATGTCTGTACTACTGCAATCGAAAGACCCTTAACTCCCTTCCACTGAAAACACTGACACACAGAGGCACTTAACTGGGAACTTCTAGGGTTGCCAGTTGATAAAGCAAAAACCTTCCTTTGACATTTTTTGTGCTTTAGCAGAAACATGAAGTGCAGACTTCAGAAGAGGAAGGCATGGAGAGAAACACGATCACCTGCTAATGTCTGCAGCTGTTAAAAGGCACAGCTGCGGAAGCAAATTGAAAAGTTGGCTGCTCAGTGCCAACCCTTCAGAAAGTCATTTTAAAAATAATTTAATTTATCAGAATGAAGTGGAGAATGGTTCCCTCTGTTCGGCTCTCCTTCAGTCCTATGGCAATGATCTGGATGAGCATTTTAAAAATAAAAATTGAGAGTCTCCTTGCAGAACTGGAAGGTTCAGCCCTGCTCATGCAGAAACCACAATTCCTATCCTGAAGGGAAAGAAGACTAGAAGTCTGTTCATCTCTCTATTTATTATTCACCCATGTCCCCAGACTCTTTGTTTATTCATCTCTAGGCTGCCTCTCCCAAAACCCACGTCTCACAAGATTTGTTTTCATTTCTTGGTGTAAGAGAAATAGTCGGAAGGTTTATCTCAGCCACAAAGGAAATAGCTGGCACTTACTGGGTGTGATGAGAAGTTTTGAGCCACCACCAAAAGTGACTTTGTCACTGCCAACATTCACACAGTGTTTCGGGATAGAACGAAAATTCAGGCAGGTTTGCCTGAAAGTCACAAAATGGCAGCCTTCATACCCAAACGACGCAAGAGAGGGGACCAATCCCAACAGGCACACTGGGGTTTTGCACACATGAGTTGTCCCATTGAAGGGATGCCAAGTCCCCCCCCCCCCGGCCACCCACTGGCAGGAGTAGACTTGTCAGATTCAGGTTGGGAAACTCCTGGAGATTTTGGGGATGGAGCTTGGGGAGGATAGGGACCTCAGTGGGGTACAATGCCATAGTGTCCACCCTCCAAACCATCTATTTTCTCCAGGGAAATGAATCTCTA
Source organism: Gekko japonicus (assembly GCF_001447785.1). NCBI lineage: Eukaryota > Metazoa > Chordata > Lepidosauria > Squamata > Gekkonidae > Gekko > Gekko japonicus. The sequence continues at coordinate 387,753 of NW_015168098.1, forward strand.
TCATCTGGAGGTGAGGTATAATTCCAAAGGATTCCCTAGGTCCCACCTGGAGGCTGGCATCCCTTCCCCATTCATTTTATTGGGAAGGTGTGGGGTCGGTCTACTTTCCTCCTTGAAATGAATCGGATAGGCTTTGCAGGTGGCAGTTGGGGAAGACTCATGACCACCAGGCCCCTCAGAACTCACTGGGTCGTGGTGGGAGCAAAGGAGAGAGGGAAAGATGGATAAATAGATCAGCAGAAAAAATATATGATTACGAAGGAAAGAGATCGAGAATGAGGTCAAGACAATGTGGTTGTTTTCAAGCAAGTTAGACACACTTACTGGGCAGAACAAGTAACCGTGTCTCAGTTCCAAATATCTGCTTGTTGCCTCCATAACCCACACAGTGATCCCCACTTTAGCAAAAATGCAGACATTGCTACAGTTGCAACAATTTTCATAAGGCAAGAAATTTTGTATTTATATTAAGCAGCAGCAAAATGGAAGGCACCGAAAGTTAAAACTTACTTGGCACCACGACCAGTCTAGTTCCACTTCCAAAAATTTGCTTATAGCCCTGAGAGCCACACAGCGTTTCCTGCCTTGACAAAAAATGGCCCAGGGGGCAATGGAATGCAGGGGAAAGGGCTTTAGCCAATTTGTTCTTGAGTTCCAAGTCTCTGTACCTCCACCATGTCTAATTTTTGCTCACCCTTTTGACTTTTCCAACCCACAAGTGCAACCCCCCTAATCCCCCCAAAATTGAGTTCGGGAAGGTTTGCAGGAGGTCATTTTGGGCACTCCATGGGCTGCCGTGGGAGAGGGGAGGCAGAAAAGTTTTCATTCTGTAGCCAAAAAGTATCTTCTATTAATGGAAACAAGACTTCGGCTCTGATGCATGACAGTGCATTGGAGACAAAGTGCCTCAGAGCCAGCCTCCAGGTAAGACCTGGGCACCCCACAAAATTACAGGTCATCAGAGATCAGTTCCCCTGGAGAGAATGGATGCTTTGGAGGGTGTACTCTATGGCACTGTACCCCAGTGAGTTCCCTGACCTCCCCAGGCTGCATCCCCAAATCTCCAGGAGTTTCCGAACCTGGATCTGGCAACCTGACCACCCCATTCCACTAGTGGGATCTGGTAACCCTAGAGAGAGAGAAGGTTTTTATTGTATTTAGCCATAGGCCATTACAAACCACAGAGAAGAATGCAATAAAACATAGAAAATTGTATAAAATAAATAGAAAATTGTATAAAATAAAATACAGTCTAAAACATTGTAAATCCATAAAACTGAGGTTATAAACAGTTAATTAATTCACAACATACCCACTAAAATCAGTATTAGCTAGTTCCCCTAGGAACAGCGTTGGCCCGTATTTTCCTTGCAGCCAAGGCAAATAAAGCCATTCTATTAGATACATCGGTATTGGCATCGGCTAGCAAAAATATAATCTTCTCTGGGATTTAATAAAAGCTTAAAACTGATAAAATACCAGATAAAAATTTTGACCTAGGTTGGGAATACAATGGGCAATCAAAAATGTAATGGGAGAGATCCTCAATAGCAGGAGAGCCACAAATACATAAACGCTGTGCCTTGGGTGTTCTACTATAGCGGCTAACCAATACGGCCGTAGGCATTGATTCAAAGCGCAGAGATGTGAAAGCTGTTCTAAGGTTATGATTATCTATATTAACCAGGTAAGGTGATCTAAAATGATCATTCTTAAATGATTTAAACCAAGTATCAGACTGTGATTTTAAAATTGAGTGTCTGTCTGAGCATCATGCTTAAATACCCATTCTCTGAGATCTGAGTTATTTATTTATTTTATTTATCTATGACTTCTACTTGCTGGACACGCTGGATTACAATTTCCAAAGTACAAGGCCTGGATGAAAGTGGGAATTCTGGGAATGGGAAGGAAACGCACTGACCTCATTTTAATTTAGTTCTGGCATTTGTGATATAAAGAACCGTAGAGAATATAAATGAACTGGGGAACTATCGTTGGTTTGGTTTGACTGAATCCTCCTGCCTGGAGTGAAACAGACATCTGTCCCTTACAGATTGTTGATTTTTCTCGGTGTTTTCAGGACAGAAAGTATTATCCAGGGGCGTGCTGAAGCTTTGAATCTGCCTCACAGACCTCTGCCTTCTTCCTGAGCTCATCTTGGACATGGTAAACTGTGACCAAGCGTATCACTGGGGAAACAGATGTGGAGAGGTCAGTAAGGGAGGCCCTGAACCCACCACAGTGGAAGAAATTAAGGATCAAAACTTACTTGGTCGAACAACCAGCCTAGTCCCACTTCCAAAGATCTGCTTATAGGTGCCGCTGCTTGTACCCACAGTGTTTCCTGCCTTGACAAAAATTGTTCAGGGCAGGAGAACACGAAGTAAAGAATGAAACAAGGCACGGGGATATTCTCCATTTTGAAAGATATCTGTGCATTGAAATTCCTGTTTGTTTTCATCTTCTTTCGGCAATTGTTGCAGGGATTTCAGTGGCAGCCCTAAGAAGGTTGCAATGCTATGGAAGGACTCCCAAAGAGTCCCCTGTATCTGCATGCAAGCAAATGGAACAGATAAGCTGATACATGAGAGAGAACCTCTACTCTGTTATCTCAGCACCTCACTCCAGAACGAAAAGGCCTTCTGTTCGTCCACTTCCTGTCATTTTAGCCCAACCAAACACATTTTCATGTATCCATGGACTGCTTCAGCACAATAATGTTACCTATTTTTCAAAGTAAGGCTCTAGTCCCCTTGAAATGTACGGGCTGTTCCTAACTCATGTTTTGCGTGTACTTCTTGTCTAGGGTCTCCTGTAGCAAAGAACCACAGATTTTCTCTCTCTGGTGAATTGCAACTGTAGTATTAGATACCCGCCACCCAGGTAAAATTTATTTATTTATTTATTAAATGAAATTCTTGATGAATGTGATATGAAATTTCCAGATATCAATTTGACTTTCTGAATGCTGACTGTTTTCAAATTTCACTTTTTAAGTTCAGCTTCAAAGGACACGCATGATCTTCCTAAGTTCACAGATTCGGAATTGTTATCAGATGGCCATCTCGCCTCTGTTTAAAAAACTCCAAAGAAGGAGAGCCCACCGCTTCCCGAGGAAGCCTGTTCCACTGAGCATAGCTAATAACTCCAGATGTTCCTTGAATGGTCATAGCTCCAGGGGATTTACTTAAGCACTAGCCACCAGCTGGTATCCACCCACCACCAACTTGTGAGACAAAGGAGAAAGAGTTGGTCAGTTTCTTAATACACCCAGCAAAAGAGAAAGGCCTAAGTGGCTATCCAGGGGCATGCTGAAACTTTGAACCTGGTTCCTTGCCTTCTTCCTGAGCTCATTTTGTATTACTGGGGATGCAAATGTGAAAAGGGAGGGTGCCCTGAACCCATCACAGTGGAAGACATTATGGATCAAAACTTACTTGGTTGAACAACCAGCCTAGTCCCACTTCCAAAGATCTGCTTATCGAAGGTGCTGCCTGTACCCACAGTGTTTCCTGCCTTGACAAAAATTGTTCAGGGCAGGAGAACACTAGATAGATATCTATGCTATGAAATTCCTTCCTGATGCTAGGAAATGGAATAGCTGGCACTTACTGGGTGTGATGAGAAGTTTTGACCCACCACCAAAAGTGACTTTGTCACTGCCAACGTTCACACCATGTTTCAGGGTACAACAGAAATTCAGGCAGGTGTGCTGGAAAGTCACAAAAGTCACCCTGCCCCATTCATTTCAGTGGGGGGCTACATTCAGAAGGAAGATGTGGGGTCAGTCTACTTTCTCCTTGAAATGAATTGGACGTGCTGTTCAGGTGGCAGTTGGGGAAGACTTCTGTGTTCTTTAGGGACGGGTTAGTAAGGGAGGCTGCCCTGACCCCATCACAGTGAAAGAAATTAAGGATCAAAACTTACTTGGTCGAACAACCATCCTAGTCCCACTCCCAAAGATCTGCTTATTGAAGCCGGTGGTTGTACCCACAGTGTTTCCTGCCTTGACAAAAATTGCTCAGGGCAGGAGAACACCAAGTAAAGCATGAAACAGGGCACAGGGATATTCTCGGATTTTTTTTAGAGATCTATGCTGTGAAATTCCTTCTGGATGGTGGGAAAAGAAACTTCCCTCGTTGCAAATTGATTAAGATGAACTGTTTCAGTGGAGAGCATTCCCTCTCCGTTGGGAATTAAAGTGTTGTGATTCTCTTTGCCTGCTCTCAACAGGGTGAAATAAACCACAGGGAAATGTGGGGCAACTGATCATGTAGTTCCAATGTGTCCCAGCCCCTCTCAGTTTTAGTATCTCAGTTTTCATGTTTTAAGAGTAAGTCTCTAGTCCTCATGACTGAAAATGTATTGATTGAAAATGTATGGGTTATTCCATACATCTATTGGTCAATTTCCCACTCGAAGCCGCGGGGTCACATTTTGACCGGCGGCTTTGCCTGATTTTCTCCGCGGTTTCGTGATTCTCAAAAAACAGGATCACAAAACCGCGGGGGAAATCGGGTGAAGCTGCGGGTCAAAATGCGGCCGTGTGGCTTCAAGTGGGAAATTGACCAATAGAAGCGGGGCAAAGGAATGTGTGGCCGCGGCACAGCTCTTGTGTGAAATCGGTCTAAGTCTCTAGTCCTCATGACTCAAAATGGATTGATCGAAAATGGATGGGTTATTCCATACTTTTTAAAATTTGGAGGAGGGCATTAGACTCTTGATTCCTCATACCTACCAGGCAGTACCATCAGCCTTGTGCAAGACCCAAATGTGAGTTTGTAATCATCGCTCACAGCAGTAAAGACCCTTACAAAAAAACTCTTCCAGACATTGCCATAATTTAGTGGAGCCATAAACCCATCTAAATGTATATCACCTAGTTATCATTTAGGAGATGCACCCCCAAGCTCCAATGAGCTCTTTCTTCTTCCATCCCCTACACACACCTGGCATTCTTAGTATTATTTTTCATTCCTGAACTTCATCAGAATCGTTTCTGTGGCATAGATGGTATATGACGCCCAAAAAGATTGCCGATATGAGTGATAATATGTCTAACAAATGTTGGAAATGTAAAAAAGCAGAAGGTTCCTTTAATCATATGTGGTGGACTTATGATAAAGCTTTGAATTTTTGGACGGAGGTCCATAATGAAATGCAGAAAATTCTAAAATGTACATTTAAAAAAGAACCAGAAGTATTGCTTCTGGGTCTTAAAATGGAAGAAGTGAACGTAACAAAAAGAACATTGCTACGGTATTTGATTACAATGGCCAGAATGACTTATGCCCAAAGTTGGAAGCAAGAAAGAATACCCAAATTCTGGGAATGGATAAGGCAGTTACTTTTTATGGCGGAAATGGATAAGATTACAAGAAAACTAAATAACAAAGAAGACGAAGAATTTTTTGCAGATTGGAAGGACTTTAAAGACTATTTAGAGAAACACTGGGATGTTAAAAATAAATTGTTTTGCTTTAATAACTATTAAGAATAGACGCTAGAAATGATGGAAAGAATTAGTTATTGAATAGGTTACCTATAAGGCTGAAAATTATAAGTAAGGTAGCAAATGAAATTGTGAACATATAAGAAATGTTAAAGGGAAGGGAAAGAATAGGAGAACGAGAGAGGGTGGGGGTGGGAGCGCTGCGGGAAGCCCGAAGGAGGGGAGGGAGGGGGAAACGGGAAAAGGGATATATTAAGAATGGTGAAATGGTTTAATGTTGGACTTGATGTTATATCCTGATAATAAAAATTTGTTGTTTTTTTTTTTTTAAAAAAGAATCGTTTCTGTGGCATCTATTTTCTCCAGGGAAATGAATCTCTGTCATCTGGATGTGAGGCATTATCCCAGGGAATTCTCCAGGTCCCACCTGGAGGCTGGCAACCCTGCCTCATTTGTTTCATTGTGGACTAGGCTCAGAATGAAGGTATGGGGTTTATCTACTTTTCTCCTTGAAATGAATCGGACAGGCTTTGCAGGTGGCAGTTGGAGAAGACTTTCTGATCTCTTTAGGGGCTCCAGGCCCCTCTGAAATCACTGGCTCATGGCAGGAGCAATGGAGAGGGGGAAAGATGGATAAACAGAACAGCAGGAAAGAATATGGTTAGGGAGGAAAGAGACTGAGAATGAGATCAAGACAACATGGTTGTTTTCAGACAAATTAGACACACTTACTGGGAAGAACGAGTAATTGTGTCCCAGTTCCAAATATCACCTTGTTGTTGGTTCCATAACCCACACAGTGATTTCCCCTTTAGCAAAAACACAGGCATGGCTACAGCTGCAACAATTTCCCCATGGCACGGGATTTTGTCTTCATATTACGCAGCAGCAAAAAAGACAGCATCAAAAGTTAAAACTTACTTGGCATCACAACCAGTCTAGTTCCACTTCCAAAAATTTGCTTAGTATAGCCCTGAGAGCCACACAGTGTTTCCTGCCTTGACAAAAATGGCCCCAGGGACAGAGGAATTCAGGACAAGGGCTTTAGCCAATTTATTCTTGAGATCCAAGTCTCTGTGCTATAAGTTCCTCTGCCAGGTCTAATTTTTGCTCACCCTTTCTCCATTTCCAACCCATCCAACCCTCAAGTGCAGCCTCCTAATCTCCTGGAAATTTAGTTCTGGGGAGGGGAGCGAGAGATAGTTTTGGATTCTGAGTGAGCTGCAGCGGGAGAAGGGGAAGCAGGAAAGTTTTCATTCGGTAGCCAAGAAGTATCTTTCATTAATGGAAACATAACTTTGGCTCTGATGCATGACGGTGCTTTGGAAACAAAGTGCATCGAGAGCCAGCCTCCAGGCAGGACCCGGGGAAACCCACAAAATCACAGGTCATCATCAGACTATACTGTTTATTGGGCCATCGGCCGTTTGATTGGTTGTATGGTTTTTAATTTTTATGGATTTTATGCCACCCTGAGCCCACTTGTGGGATAGGTAAAGGGTTCCCTTGCTCGAAAGCCAGTCAAATCCGACTCTAGGGATGTGGTGCTCATCTCCATTACCAAGCTGAAGAGCCAGCATTGTCCTAAGACATTTCCGTGGTCATGTGGCCGGCATGACTAGACGCCAGGGCACATGGAACACTGTTACTTTCCCTCCAAAATTGCACCTATTTATCTACTTGCAGTTTCCATGCTTTCTAACTGCTAGGTTGGCAGGAGCCGGGGCCAGAGACAGGAGCTCACTCCATCATGCGGCACAGTCGGGTCTCAAACTGCTGAACTACTGACCTTCTGGTCTGCAGTTCAGCATCTTAACCACTTGAGCCACTGCAGCCCTTTGTGGGATAGGGTGGAGTATAAATTAAAACAACAACAACAACAAAGGGATTAGTTCATCTGGAGAAAATGGGTGTTTTGGAGGATGGACTCTATGGCATTGTTCCCCAGTGAGCTCTCTCTCCTCCCCAGGCTGCATCTCCAAATCTCCAAAAGTTTCCCAACCTGGATCTGGCAACCTGACCACCCCATCCCCCCGGGGGTATCTGCCAACCCAAACAATGGCCCATATTACTAAATGACAAAGAATAGAAGAAAGTGGGAATTCTTGGAATGGGGATGACAGGCCGACTGCATTTCAATTTAGTTTCAGTTTTTGTGATATAAAGGACCATAGAGACTATAAATGAATTGGGTTTGTTTGTTTTTTTAAATTGAATCATCATGCCTGGAGTGAAACAGACACCTGTCCCTTACAGACTGTTGATTTTCCTCTGTGCTTTCAGGAGAAAGAGTCATCCAGGGGGGCGCTGAAGCTTTGGATCTGCTTCAGGGACCTCAGGGGGTTTCTTGCCTTCTTCCTGAACTCATCTTGGGCATGGTAAATTGTGCCCAAGCTTATCACTGGGGATGCAGCTGTGAAGAGGGACATGTGAGTAAGGGAGGCTGCCCTGACCCCATCACAGTGAAAGAGATTAAGGATCAAAACTTACTTGGTCGAACAACCAGCCTAGTCCCACTCCCAAAGATCTGCTTATTGAAGCCGGTGGTTGTACCCACAGTGTTTCCTGCCTTGACAAAAATTGCTCAGGGCAGGAGAACACCAAGTAAAGCATGAAACAGGGCACAGGGATATTCTCGGATTTTTTTTAGAGATCTATGCTGTGAAATTCCTTCTGGATGGTGGGAAAAGAAACTTCCCTCGTTGCAAATTGATTAAGATGAACTGTTTCAGTGGAGAGCATTCCCTCTCCGTTGGGAATTAAAGTGTTGTGATTCTCTTTGCCTGCTCTCAACAGGGTGAAATAAACCACAGGGAAATGTGGGGCAACTGATCATGTAGTTCCAATCTGTCCCAGCCCCACTCAGTTTTAGTGTCTCAGTTTCCATGGTTCAAGACCAATGTTCCCTCTAAGCTTTGGAGTCTTGTGAGCAAAAATTCTTCTTTGCGAGCGACTGGTGTAAAAGTTGTGAGCGAGCAATTTGACTACTGCATGCATTAGCTTGCTCTGTAGCCCTCCTTCCTGAGCTAAGACAAAAATGTGTGAGCCAGAAGCTAAAAAGCTGTGAGCTAGCTCACACTAACTCAGCTTAGAGGGAACAATGTTCAAGACTAAGACCGATTTCACACAAGAGCTGCGCCACCGTCGCGCCTCCCTTTGCCCCGCTTCTATTTGTCAATTTCCCACTCGAAACCACGGGACCACATTTTGACCCGTGGCTTTGCCCGATTTTCTCCGCGATTTCGTGATCCTCAAAAAACAGGCAAAGGGATGTGCGACCGTGGCACAGCTCTTGTGTGAAATCGATCTGTCTCTAGTCCTCATGACTCAAAATGGGTTGATCGGAAATGGATGGGTTATTCCATACTTTTTGAAATTTGGAGGAGGGCATTATACTCTTGATTCCTCATACTTACCAGGCAGTACAATCAGCCTTGTGCCAGACCCAAGCATGAATCTGAAGTCTAGTTTCACTTCCAAAAATTTGTTTATTGTACCTCTGAGACCCACACAGTGTTTCCTGCCTTCTCTGCCAGGGGGCAGAGAAGAATTCAGGGCGGTTTGAGCCAGATATGTTCCTGAGTTCCAAGTGTCAGACCTCCACCAGGTCTAATTTTTGCTCAACCTTTCTCCATTTCCAACCCATCCCAACCCTCAAGTGCAGCTCCCTAATCTCCCAGTAATTTAGTTCTGAGGAGGGGAAGGAGATATTTTGGGTGCTGAGTGGGCTGCAGTGGGAGAAGGGGAAGCAGAAAAGTTTTTGTTCGGTAGCCAAAAACTATCTTTCATTAATGGAAACAAAACTTTGGCTCTGATGCAAGATGGTGCATTGAAAACAAAGTGCGACAGAGGCAGCCTTCAGGAGAGACCCAGGGAATCCCACAAAATGACAGGTCGTCTTCAGACTTCTTTGTTTATTGGGCCATCTGCTGTTTCATTGGTTTTATTGTTTTTATTTTTAATGGATTTTATGTTATAAGCCACCCTGAGCCCACGTATGGGATAGGGTGGAGGAAGAAGAAGAAGGAGAAGGAGAAGGAGAAGGAGAAGAAGAAGAAGAAGACGATTAGTTCCTTTGGAGAAAATGGATATTTTGGAGGGTAGACTCTATGGCATTATTCCCTAGTGAGGTCCCTGCCCTCCCCAGGTTCCATTCCCAAATCTCCAGGATTTTCCCACCCTGGATCTGGCAACTCTACCATCCCACCCCCCCAGGAGGATCTTGAAACCCAAACAATGGCCAGTATTATTAACTAAACAAGGCATGGATGAAAATGGGAATTCTGAGAATGGGAAGGGAAAGGACTGACCACATTTCACTTTAGTTTTGGTGTGATATAAAGGACCATAGAAAATATAAACAAGCTGCAGAACTATTGTTTTGTTTTGTTTTTTTAAAAAATGAATCATCATGCCTGGAGTAAAACAGACATCTGCCCCTTACAGATTGTCAATTTCTCTCTGTGTTTTCAGAAAGAGTTTAAAGTGATGTCTAAAACAACTCTACACACATATTGAAAACCGGAAAGATTTAAAAATATAGATTTTTCAAAAGGCTCGGCTTAGTTTGCTTCTGTTGCAATAGACTAAGAAAGCTATCTAGCTGGAATCTGTATCTGCACATATTTCAGTTTTGTGATCCCAGCCTTCTCTGTCCAGAAGCTGGCAAGTTTTCCCATAGCTTAGATTTTTTTTAAAAAAAGACATCACATACCAGGAAACACCGTCAAGGCTGTCCCACTGCCAAAAGTGACTTTGCGGTTTGATCCAGTTATCACAGTGATTTGCCCAATGACAAAAAGGCAGAAAAGAAACCTGACCTCCTTTCTACACTGGAAGTCAGGCAATGATATTGCACACACAGGGTCAAAACAGGTAAGACTGATTGGACCATCCCTGTCATCTTTTAAAGCTGAATAAGAGCTGTTTGGGTCCCAAAATTAAGACTGAGACATGCAAGGAACAGATAGTGTGCTTAACCCTTCCACCCCTAAACAATATCAGTAATCTAAACTAGCACCCTCCTGCTGTCTTCCAGGGCTTCAAAGATAAAAGAAAAGCAAAAGATGGGAAACTGCCCCCCCACAGGGGCTAACAACAATTGCCTTGACCTGGATGGCCCAGACTAGCCTGATATCACCAGATCTCGGATGCTAAAATGGGTTGGCCTTGGTCAGTATTTGGATGGGAGACCACCGAGGAAGCCCAGGGTTGCTATGCAGAGGCAGGCAGTGGCCAATCACCCCTGAACATCTCTTGCCTTTAAAACTCTTCGGAGAGGCCATAAGTCAGCCTTTGACTTGATAGTACTTTCCACCACACCACAAATGGGGGGGGGGTGTCCCACTTTATTTTAACTTAACAATACAAGGCGTGAAAGCATTAAATCTCCCCTCCCCTCCCCACATGACTCTGACCCGGACTGGGTCCTGCCAGGTCTGTAATTCTGCTTAAAAAGCTGGCCACCCTCAGAGGTCGATTCGGGGGGATCGCGGGGGATCGCAGTTCCCCTGGGTGAGGTGCAGGGGGCGGGGCACACGACAAAGCCCCGCCTCTGCTTCCAGCCACCCCGCTTCCGGCCCTCATTCCGCCAGGAGGAGGCAGGAAAAGAGGGAGGGTAAGCTGATTCCTCCTCTCCGCCTCTCCCCACCCCTGCCTGCCTGTGGCCAGGGAGGGCCTTGGCGGGGCTTCCTCGCACTCCTGCCGGCCTTGCAGGTCCACCGCCGGGCCCCTGATGTCAGGGGGTGTGGCATATGCTAATGAGTTATGCTAATGAGTTCCCCTAGCTCTTTTTCTATGAAACGACCCCTGGCCACCCTGCCCCACATCCCCTGCTAGTGGCCTGGTGGTCTTGGACTCGAATCTTGCTCCCCCCCCCACCCCCCAGCATTTTTATATTTCATTCTTTTAAAATGCAGAGAGATTCCAAAATGCTTTGAACCATGCAGATAAATAGGATATAGATGTAGGCATAAAATGTAAAGCCCCGGAACTTACTCGGTGCAACAAGCAGCCTAGTCCCGCTTCCAAAGACCACCTTATTGTTGCCTCCAGAAAGCCCACAGTGTTTCATGCCTTGACAATAATCTACAGAAGGCATGGAGGGATTGTGGCACTTCCTGGTTTTCAATCCATTTGCATTTCTCCTCAGTCCTTTCAAGAGAAGCCTTAGTTCACCAGAACCACAATGAAATCTCCTCTCCAAACTCTCCCTAGCAATGTTTGCTTCTGAGAAACCTGAAGAGAGGAATTTATCCATAAAAGAGACTCTCCATCCCTTGGAAATGAACACCCTCATCTCTCTCCACCTTCCCCAGCTGTCCTTAGCAAAACGAGTCATTGATTATTCTGGGGAAAACAAGCCATGAACAGATCATGCCTCAGCTAAGAACTTCAATCTCTAATCCCCACACTTTGACTAACAGCTTCAAACTCAACAGCCTCCACAACTGGGAACTCAAGGCGATTCTGCCTTAGCTTTTCACTCCGTTGTTTTGCCAAAGGTGCAGCTCAAAACCACTTTCAGATTCCCCGGGGCAATGCTATACTGACTGCAGAGTCGCCCCTGAATGGCCATAAATCTATGCAGAAGGTACCATAAAAGTCTATGATCAAAGAAAGTGAAAGTGGCATGCAGTGTGGAGGGTACCATAAAATCCAATGATCTAAGAATGTGGAAGCAGCATGCAATGCAGAGGGGATTTTCTGTTCCAACATGAGTTTAGTAAAACAATGGAGGGAAAGGTCAATGCAAAATCGCCCTCCAATGGGGGAATCTCCATATGAATTGTTGCACAGCTGTACTTGGCTTTAAACGCTGATCTGATTGCATACTGGTGCTGTAAGGGTGTAAGGGAGACCACCAGTGTTCCCCAATTTTCCTATTTGCTTCAGCTGTACTTGGCTTTAAACTCTGGTCTGATTGCATACTGGTGCTGCAAGGGTGTAAGGGAGACCACCAGTGTTCCCTCTAAGCTGAGTTAGTGTGAGCTAGCTCATAGTTCATAGTTTTTTAGCCTCCAGCCCACACAGTTTTGTCTTAGCTCAGGAAGGACGACTCCAGAGCAAACTAATTTATGCAGTTGCCAAATCAATGGCTCACAGCTTTAATGGCAGTAGCTCACAAAGTAGGATTTTTGCTCACAAGAATGGCTTAGAGGGAGCATTGGAGACCACTGAACCCCAGGAAGGACATTACACCTATCATTGCCCTGAAAGCCCAACAATGTTATTTCAAGGGTGCTTTCACTCGAATCTACATTTGCATTTTTAAATCAGTTTCATGCTGCTGTGATGCCGTCTTTCTCAAATGTAGGCAGCTTAAAGACAGTGTCAGAAGGCTGGGACACCAGTGGGACACCCGTAGGAAAGACAAATGTAGATTCAACCTACTACACTTTCGATCCACTTTCAATGCACTTTGCAACAGGATTTTGCGGTGTGAAATGACAAAATCCCCTTGCCAATGGTCGCGACAGTGGATTGAATCTGCATTATTTAGCACTCGTGAATGCCACTGCCTAAAAATGTAGATCGAGCAGGAGGTTTTGAGGTCTGACTGCTCTCCCCTTTCAAATGCCAGGATTAATCCCGGGAAGTGGCTGGAAGATGCAAACATATGAACTCTTCATCGAGGGATACCAGAAACCATTACAGCTTACAGCATCACTAACCTTTATCACACATGGACACACATGACGCTGCCTTATACTGAATCGGGCTGGAAGATGCAAACAGGACTTCTATTTTATGAACTCTCCATCGAGGGATACCAGAAACCATTACAGCTTACAGCATCACTAACCTTTATCACACATGGACACACATGACGCTGCCTTATACTGAATCAGACCATTGGCCCATTCAGGCCACCGTTGTCTACTCAGACTGGCAGCAGCTCTCCAAGAGTCTTAGGCAGAGGTCTTTCACATCACCTGCTACTGATCCTTTTAACTAGAGATGTCAGGGATTGGTCAGGGGACATTCAGTATGAAAAGCAGATGCTCTGCCACCGAGCCACAGCCTCTGTCAATCTTTTTTAAAAAATAACAAATGGCATTCAGTTAGCTGGATCATCCCCACCAAGGATGTGCAAAGAAAGTAGCAATGATTCTGTGCTCACAATGGGTTGGAATTCAACAGTTTCATCCCACTCATAATGAAACCTTCTTCTAGTGGAAGAGGTGGTTTCCATTAAAGTGGTTCTCCTTGCGTTGGAGAAAGGCTCCTTGGACTGAAGAAAGCCCCATCATCAATGGTACGATACCCACATATTCAAAACAATATCCAGACTTTAAGCAACTGAATTTCCTCCCTCTTTCTTACCAGGTCTGACTTCCAGCCTAGTCCCAGATCCAAATATCATCTTCTGGCCTGCGTTATTCACACAGCAGAAAACGCCTCTACAAAAAATGGATCCCTGCCCTACATGGTGCGAAGGGTGTTATGCCCCATCCAAGTTTAGATGCTCCTAGGTAGTTATGCAATTCTCTTTTGTACTCAAGCTATTAATCCGATTACGGTGCTACTCTTTTTAAAAAGCCAATCAAGAAAAAGGAAAGAGAAAATACTTCAATAGCTATATTGGGGGGAAAGCCAGCTTTTTTTAAACTTGTACATTTCACAAAGCAATTGCTTTCTTAGCACTCTGTATTAAAAGCCTCAGTGAGGAGAAACAGACTATAAAATGTGCTCAGACAAGGAACTTATGCAAAGTAGGGGTGGCAGGTCCCCCTGGACACACTAGAGGGTGGGAGACATTGGGTTGCTGACTCTAGGTTGAGAAACTCCTGGAGATTTGGGGGTGGAACTTGGGGAGGACAGCGACACAGAATGGCACAATGCCCTCCAAAGTCCACCCTCCAAAGCATTTATTTTCTCCAGGGGAACTGATCTCTTGTGTTCTGGAGATTGGTTGTAATGTCAGGGGATCCCCAGGTCCCACCTGGAGGCTGGGATCTGTAAAATTCAACTCAGAATTTAATTTGACTCACAATTCCATATAAAGAATAAGGTCTCTGGTTCTGAGTGAGCAACCTCTGTAAAAAAACGTCTTGTATGGCTTGACAACAACATACAGAAAAAAAATCTATCAAAATCAAAGAAGATTTTGAAATAATAGAGTCATGCAGGGTTTTTGTTGTCATTTCGGTTCGAGCTAGTGAAAAGACACAGAACTGCCAAGAGCTTTCTAAGTTCTAAGACTTACTTGGTACGACTTCCAATCATGTTCCGCTTCCAAATACCACTTTCTCATACCTGCTTTGTACACAGTGAAAATTTCCTTTACATAAACGGCCTCTTGGGGGAAAGCTACATTTTCTTGCCCACAGATTGTTTGTAGTGATTGGGCGAGGAGTCAGCAAGACATTTGGGTGCCCGAATTGGAAAATTCAAACACCACCACAAACCAGTCTGGAGACACAATCCGGGGGAAATTCTCATGGGTCAATTAAGCCCCATGAAATGAAAAAGGAACGATAAGCACTGTCACCTTTGTTTTAATGGGGCTTTTGTGGGAGAACGTCAAAGCAGATGATGCCCTGTGGAACCATTTATTTAGTACTGGTTTAGGAATGAAACTAAGGCATACTTAACCGCACAGGACAGTTCATGTACGACTTACTTGGATGGACTCTCAATCGTGTCCCCTGTCCCAATATCACTTTGTTAGAGGTCCCACACAGTGAAGCAGACCTTGACATAAACTGTCATGAAAACTGTCAAGAGGGGAGAAAACTCTTTGGCAAATTCTGTCATTTTGCTTACAAACTATCAGCATAGTTTCCTCTAAGCTGAGTTGGTGTGAGCTAGCTCACAGATTTTTAGCCTCCGGCTCACACATTTTTGTCTCGGCTCAGGAAGGGATGGCTCCAAAGCAAACTGATTTATGCAGCAGCCAAATCTCTTGCTCACAACTTTAATGCCAGTAGCTCACAAAGTAGAATTATTGCTCACAAGACTCCACAGCTTAGAGGGAACATTGACTAGGGGAACATTGACTATCAGTATTCTTGTTGACTTTTTAGAACAACAGTTCCAGTTGTGGATACTGTCAAAGAGATGTTGCTAAATGTTGGTTCTCTCTCTCTCTCTCTCTCTCTCTCTCTCTCTCTCTCTCTCTCTCTCTCCTTTTCTTTCTTCCCTAGCTATAAATGAGCAAATCCCTTTGATTTCTTGGCTCAGCAGTTAGAGTGAAGTATTGGTTAGACTCTCGAGTTAGGATCTGGAAGAGCCCACTTCAAATCCTCACTTGCCAATGAAGATCACAGGGTCAGTCCTCCATCACAGGGTCGTTCTGAGAATACCACTGTCGATTCTATGATATACCATAGAGTCCAGGAGAAATGGAAATCCCTCCCCAGGTATTGCCCCCACATCTCCAGGAATGTCCCAAAATTGAGTTGGCGACCCTTTGTGATTCTCCTGAGCACATCATAGCTCACAGGGACTGGGATCTGATCATTTTGGACATACCTGGTTGGATGGTTAACCTGGTCCCCCGACCAAATGTCACCTTTCCAATAGTGCTTGTTGTTGCCCAGTGTGAAAACGCTTTGCAAAAATCTCAAAAAGGCACCTTGTCAGACCCACTTCTCTCTCTCCCTCTCTGCTCCCTTTGCTAAAGTATAAATGAATAAAGAAGCTCTTAGAGAGGTTCCCTCGTCAAAGGAAATGCATGTTGGATAGTCCAGATGAACTAAGAACCAAACGGGTGCAAGTGGGTATGGTCAGGTTTGCCCACTGTTACCACTCCCCTTGCTACCCAGTTTTTTTTCCCCTGTGGTCTTCCCCCACACCGACCTGGATGGTCCAAGCTAGCCAGATATAGTCAGATCTTGGAAGCTCAGCAGGGTCGGCCCTGGTTAGCCCTTGGATGGGAGACCAACAAGGAATCCCAGGGTTGCTATGCAGAGGCAGGCCACGGCAAACCACCTTTGAGCGTCTCTTGCCTTACAAACCCTACAGGGTCATCATAAATCGACTGCACCTTGAGTGCACTTTCCACTACCACATGGTCTCCCCCATTCTCAACATTTAAATGGTTAACTGTCCCGTCATAGTGAGGTAGCCCCTGCCCTGACCCTCCCGCATCCCAAGCCTTTGGCCACCTCGATAAACCTAAACCCTTGCGCATGTTAAAGTATTTTGAAGTACTGCCTTATCCATTTTTCATTAAGGTCTAATCCCCCCCACCCGCAATTGTCCTGAACCCCCAACCCACAATTTTTGTCCAGGGGCCTGATAATAACCTCTGTTGAGGCAGGGATCTCTCTTCTCCAGTTCTTTGCACTCTTTAAAATTCCGTGTTAGGGTTAGGGTAACAAAGGAACAAAGAATCAAACAGTGTGGAATGGAAAAATGGGAGGCCTATCGATGTAGTACCTGCTCCAGTTTTGAAAATTCATTGCTCCTGCACTAGAAACACAGGAATTGTGCACTCCGAAAGACTTTTTGTTTGACTTACTCGGACGAACTCTCAGTCTTGTTCCACTCCCAAATATGACTTTCTCACCAGCTCCAAGGGTCACAGTGAAATAGACCTTTGCGTAAACTCATCCACTCATCATTAGTAGAGTTGATGTCAGTCTGCCAGCAAAGCTGTATATTCTTCGAATGTGAGTTTCATAACATCCTCAGTTTATAGAGCTTGTGGATTTGGAACTTTGAACCGGTGCAAATTTTTGGCTCCAGATCGACCCTTTGTTCTGCAGCTACAAACAGCTGCGTATTTGTGACAAGACCTTCCATTCTTTTCATGCTTTTGTTCATTCAATTGACTGATGTTTCCTTCCTCAAGGCACACCGTCCCTAAGATGCCAGACGGTGGAGTAACTACCTAGCCAATCTGCTATTTCATATCTCTCCCACCCTGCCTGCAATGACCTCTGCTTGACATATGTGGTTCTCCTTTCCCTCATTTTATCTTCAGGAAAACCTTCAGGCATAGCTTACGTTAAGAGAGACGGTCATTTATCCACCCTGTGAGCTTCAAGGCAAAGCAAAGCATTTAACCTGGAGCTGCCGGTTCTAGTCTGAGGCTATAACCACTACCTGTGGTTGCCAGCTTCCAGGTGGGGTCTGGGGATCCCCCAGAATTACAACTCGTCACCAGACTGCAGAGAACCTGGAGGAACTGGCAGCATTGGAGGGTGGATTTGCTGGTGTTGTATGCACGGAGGTCCCTGCCCTTCCCAAGCTCTACTCCCCAATCTCCAGGAATTCCCCAACCTGGAGATGGCAACCCAGCCCCCCTACCCCGCCAGTGAGGACTTGGCAACTCTAGAATCATAGAATCATAGAATGTTAGAGTTGGAAGGTACCTTGCAGGTCATCTAGTCCAACCCCCTGCACTCAGGAGCAGAGCCAAAGATAGCCCTACATATCTACATACCTACAACATACCCGAAAGATGGTTGTCCAGCCTTCGCTTGAAAACATCCAGTGAAGGAGCATCCACCACTTCCTGAGGCAGTCTGTTCCTCTGCTCAACCACTCTTACAGTTAGGAAGTTTCTCCTGATATTTAGCCGCTAGCCCAGGTTGCCTGTCCAGAAACTTCAGCTCAAGGGGTTAGGCTACCTATGCAGAACACAGTAAGGAAGACCTGGTGCTAACAGACAGTGGGCCCCGACTCCTCTGCCTTGTCATAGATGACTGTGAGGCACACTTGGAGAGCCAGCCTGGTGCAGTGCTTAAGAGTGGCAGACTCTAATTTAGAGAACTTGGTTTGATTCCCCACACCTCCACCTGAACCCTGCTAGGTGACCTTGGGCCAGTCCCAGTCCTCTCAGGACAACGAAAAAGATGAAATGGGCCGGAACTGAGAGAGAATCGGAGCGGAGAAATAACAAAGAACATGTGAAAAAGAGAGAGGTGAGGTGGACGTGTGTGTCTGAGTGGCTGGAGAGGGCCACGACCAGGACTCTCTCAGCCCCACGCTCCTCACAAGAGGCCTGTTGTGGAGAGAGGAAGGGAAGGTGACTGTAAGCTGCTCTGAGAAAAGTGGGGTATAAAATCAGCTCTTCTTCTCCTTACGTAGGGAACAGGCCATCCTGGAAGCAAAACAAGGGTGGGGCCAGATGCACAGCAGGAGAGCCTCGAATGATGCTGCCCAATACAGACACTTTGTCTGCTGGTACAGCTGGCGTGGAATTCAAGCACTGTAATTATTTAAAAGGAGTACACCATGAACACCGGAGGCTGCCTTATACTGGATCAGACCAGGGGTCATTTCCTGCAGGAGCGCACAGGAGCGAAGCTCCAGCAGTAAAGAGCCCAGGGGGTGGGAACATGCAACAAGCCCCACCCCCTGCTCCCAGCAGCCCTCAGTCAGAGCAAGAAGCAGCCAGGTAAGTTGCAGAGCTCCCCCGTCCCCCCGGTCCAAAACGGGTCCAGTGGCACCTTTAAGACCAAGTGTTATTCAGGTACAAGCTCTCCCTCCTCTATGAAGACAGATCTGCACGCCCCCCCCCAATAGCTAGCAATCCAAAAGAGTCCAGTGGAGCCTGAGCGATGGGTGTTGCCTTCTGACACACTTCCGGTGATGTCACGGGGTGTGGCACATGCAAATAAGTTATGCTAATGAGTTATGCTAATGAGCTCCTGCACCTCTTTTTCTACGAAATGACCCCTGGATCAGACCGTTGGTCCATCAAGGTCAGTATTGGTTACATAGACTGGCAGCAGCTCTCCAAGGTCTCGGGTGGAGGACTTTCACATCACCTACTCCCTGGTCCTTTTAAAGGGAGATGCCGGGGACTGAACCTGGGACCTTGTGCGTGCCAAGCAGACACTCTCCCCCTGAGCCATAGCAGGTTACAAAAAACCCAAAGCTATACTCAAGGTTCTTGTATCTTGTCACGTAAAAGGCAAGAGGGATAAACGAAGCCTAACGGGGGGGCATGAGGAGGTGCGAGACGGAAATCCAAATAGTTATTATGACAAGAGAAAGGGAATAAATGAAGGACCGGCACTTACTCGGCGTGACGAGCAAACTAGTTCCACTTCCAAAGATGGGTTTACTGAAGCCATCACTAGGCCCACAGTGTATCCTTCCTTAACAAAAATACACGCGGGCACAAGGAGAATGCTGAATAAAGAGTGGAAGGTTCTCAGGTCCCTTTTGTGGAGCAAAGTTCTAGTCCAGAAGGACCTTAAAAACCAACAGAACTGCCAGGGTGTAAGCTTTTGAGAGTCAAAGTTCCCTTCATCAGATACATCAGATACCAAATCTTGTTGGTCTTTCCCATGCTACTTGGTTCGGATCTTTTGCTTCTACAAACCAACATGACCAACGTGACTACCCATCTGGAAAAGTCCCTTTTGTGACACCCTCAGATATGTCAGTAGAAACACTAAATAGGAGGTAGCATTGTTGGACATTGACTCTTACAACTAACTCCATCTGGAAAAGTCCCTTTTGTGACACCCTCAGATATGTCAGTAGAAACACTAAATAGGAGGTAGCATTGCTGGACATTGACTCTTACAGCTAACTCCAGATTCCCTTCAGTTTCAGGAATAGTGAGGCCATCACAGTCAAAGTAAAATTATCAACAAATATGCCCTGAAATACCTGTACCTTAATTGGAATTCCTAGTTTGGACTTTTCATATTTGAAGTACCACTTGACAGGATGCTTAAAAAACAAACTACCTCTCGCACAATGGAAGAGAACAAGGCCTGGAACTTACTTGGTGTGACAAGCAATCTCGTCCCACTTCCAAAGACTGTCTTTCCGTAGCTACTACTAGATGCACACAGTGCTTCATACCCTGACAAAAAACTCAGAGGGAGGAAGAGTAGAACTAAGAGAATTTCAAGCCACAGAATCTCCAGGATAATTTCCTGTCTGTATTGCAAAAGACAAGACTTGCTGCAAAAGACAATAATGCTAGGAAAAGTTGAAGACAGGAGGAAAATAGGAAGACCCAACAGGAAATGGATTGACTCAATAAAGGAAGCCACGATCTTCAGTTTGGAAGACCTGAGCAAGGCTGTTGATGATAGGACATTTTGGAGGACATTCATTCATGGGGTCACCATAGATCAGACGGGACTTGACAGCTCATAACACACACATTGCAAGAGAGGAGAAAAGGGCTGGTGGACCATAAAGCATTAATACCAAGCAACTACCATTTCAGTCCCTCTCTCTCAATAGACCTGACTGGAGAAGTTGTCAACGAGTTTGGTCCTTCAGAGAGCTGAAGACTGCCGTGGTATTTGGTCGCTCTCAGATTTCCATGGACCACACTGAGACAGACTAAGCAGTGGCTAGAAATTGCATAAATTCCTGTGCATAAACTGCATAAGTTCTCAAGTGCCTCAGATTTCAAACAGATGCCATCACACGTACCGGGAGTCACTGTCAAGACTGTACCAGTGCCAAAGATGACTTTGTTGTCCCATCCAGAAGTCACACAGTGATCCACCAATTGACAAAAACCAGCCACTTCCTGCTTCATTAGAAACGATCTTTCAGACTTTAGAAGTGTGTTCACCAATGAAAGGTGCAGGCAGAATGAAAAAAGCAACCGTGAACATCAGACCCCAAAGTATCAACAGTCAAACAACTTGTAAATGCAGTGGATAATGGGGTCTGATGTTCCCGGTTGTTTTTCTATTTTGCCTGCAACATTAGGTCGTGTTTATCATTCTTGTTTATTGATCATCAATGAATGGTAACAGGCAGTCTTAAAGTACAGCTCCTCACATACCTCAGAAAACATGGCGTGGGACCAAGAAGGACCGTCTTCCCCCATATGTTCCTGCCCAGTTATTTCGATCTCAGGGAGAGGCCCTCCTGACTATCCCATTGAATGAAGAACCTCATCTGGTGGGTACACATGACCGTACAGTGGCAGTCCCACAATTATGGAGCATCCTCCCCAGGGAAGTCACCTCGCCCCCTCACGTTTGATCTTTAGGAGGCAGGGGGACATGGTTTTATTTAGGACCGTGTTTGATTACGTTTACTAGCTGTCCTAAATTGTGATTTCAAATTTCGGTTTGATTTGTTTTTATCAGGTAGAGATGCCAGTCTCCAAGTAGGACCTGGGGATCCTCCGGAATTACAGCTCATCTCCAGACTATAGAGATAAAAACATAAGAACATAAGAGACGCCAATGTTGGATCAGGCCAAAGGCCCATCCAGCCCAACACTCTGTGTCACACAGGGGCCAGAAATACCAGGTGCCCTCAGGAGGTCCACCAGTGGGGCCAGAACATTAGAAGCCCTCCCACTGTTGACCCCCCCCAGCACCAAGATGACAGAGCATCACTTGCCCCAGAGCCCCTATCTATACCTTGTGGCTAATAGCCACTGATGGACCTCTGCTCCATATGCTTATCAGTTCCCCTGGAGGAAATGGATGCTTTGGAGGGTGGACTCTCTGACATTGTACCCCACTCAAGCTTCCTGTCCTCCCCAGGCTCCATCCCCAAATCTCCAGGAGTTTACCAACCTGGATCTGGCAACGCTAACCCCCCCCCATCTCTTGCCAATGGCCGTGGAGGACCTAACAACCCTAACTTTAGTTATTTTGTTTATATTGTAAGCTGCCTGGAGCTCCCTGAGGAAAAAAGGTGGCTCATAAATGTTTTGAGTAAATACAGTGAAACACAATGAGGAGAAATACGCTGTACA
>NW_015168098.1:410172-410339 GCF_001447785.1 Gekko japonicus
GGATCACTACAGAGGGACTCATCAAAGGTACCGAAGAAAGAGCTTCTGGGTCACATGGGGATGTTCTAGTGTCTCAGTCTCTGGAAATTAACCACTGCTCACAGCAAGGCTAGAACTAGTAGCTGAAAGGCAACTTTTTGAGCAGATCTCCTGAGCTGTGGAGAAAT
>NW_015168098.1:411516-412250 GCF_001447785.1 Gekko japonicus
GGGGGGGAATCTGCCCGGTGGGGTTGCCAACCTCAAGGGGGGCCCTGGAGATCTCCTGGAATTACAACTGATCTCCAGACTATAGTTCCCCTGGAGAAAATGTAGGGCTGCCAAGTGGGGGCGGGTAAACCCCCAAGTTCCCCGGGAGAAAATGTAGGGCTGCCAAGGGGGGGCGGGGGGCGGGTAAACCCCCGCTTTGGAGGCCCGATTTCCACCGCCATGGAATCGGGCCCTGGGGGGAACTCCGCCCCCCGAAGAACAGCGGTTTTCCCTCCAACAATTGGGGCCACGCCCCCAACATGATCGACACCGCGCGTCACTTCCAGGACATGCTGGAGGCGCGTGCGCATCGGAGGAGAGCTCCCGGAGCCCGGCGACGCTCCCTCGCCGGTAAGAAGATTCAACTTGGCAACCCTAAGAAAATGGTTGCTTTGGAGGGTGGAGTCTTTGGTATTATACCCTGCTGAAGCCCCCCTCCCCAAGGCTGCACCCCCAAATATCCAGGAATTTCCCAATCCAGAGCTAGCAACCCTCCCCGAGACCCTGGTAGGGTTGCTTATTCTGAGTTGGGAAATTCCTGGAGATTCGGGGCTGGAGCCTGGGGAGGGCAGAAGGCAGCGTATAATGCCACACAGCCCCACCCTCCCAAGCAGCCATCTCCAAGCCCCACCTGGAGCTTGGCAACCCCGGACCCCAGAGGGACACGACCTGTTGCAGTAGATGATACCTTGTCA
>NW_015168098.1:412307-424748 GCF_001447785.1 Gekko japonicus
AGGAAAGAGGGAAGCCGGACATGGTTTCAAACAGATGGCGCTTCCCCCACTCGAACCACGTGCACATCCGATGCCCATGTGAAGCTCCTGCTTTTCCATTCAGTTCAATGGGAGGAGCAATTCTACACCAGTCTCTCTCTGCACATGGAATGGCTTCAGCACTGGAGGGAATGCAGACCCTCTTCTGAGGGGGGGAGTCCTGTGTGCCCCCAGAGCCCCCAAGGAAACCAAGGACTAAGGAGGTTTCTACACGCTTCAATAGTAATGGTAGAAATGTATGCGCACAGGACAGAAAATGTGCTGTAGCGGTCAGAGGGCTGGACTAGATCCAGGGACACCAGGGAGTCAGTTGCAGCTGATTTAATGTGACCCCACCATGGGGTTTTCAAGGCAAGAGTCATTCAGCTGCGACTTGACGGCCAAAGAAAAAGGCACAGAATCTCTTCCCATGAAGTTGTTTCAAGGAAAGTTGGAATGCAGATGCTTAATTTGGACAAACAAGAAACGGAGGCAATTAAGGTCTGGATGGTGGCATCCATCTAATGTCAGACTGTCTTAAAAAAAACATTTCTATTTTTGCAGTGTTAAGGGTATCTGGTAGGGTTCCCATCCTCCTGAATTTGTGGCCATAGTTAGGATTCTAGAAAGTGTGTGTACACATGAAACTCTGTAAGCCGCCTAGAGCCCTTCGGGGGTGGGCAGGGTAAAAATCCCACATAGTAGTAGTAGTAGTAGTAGTAGTAGTAGTAGTAGTAGTAGTAGTAGTAGTAGTAATACAGCCAATCTTTCTCTCTTTCTTTATCTCACACCCCCCTTTTCACCTTATATCTATCAATAGGTTCTCTCCTCTTTTGTCTAGGTCTTCCCCAAAACTTTTAGGGATACAGAGAAACCGAACTAGGGTTTCTGCATCACAGGGATGCCAGCCTCCAGGTAACACACAATTTGTGTACATGCATGGGGTTAGGCAACGTTTGTGCACACAGTGGCACGTGAAAGGCCCATTTGTAAGAAAATCCTTCTGTTGATTCTGCTAAGGAAGTGGACGGAACATCGCCCACTCTCAACCCCCCGATATTTGACATTTCTAAAATGAACGCCCATTGCCATTCTTACCAGGGTTCACATCCAGCCGAGTCCCACCTCCAAAGATCACTTTCCAGCCACCGCTGTCCCCACACAGTGCCATGTTCCTTTACAAAAACGTAACTTTGCCCTGCTTGATTCTTTATTTGATTGTTCTACATCAAGCTCAGATTCTGCTACTTTGTTCAGCAGCCCATGGGTGAACACACAACTATTACTGCATTTACTCCATTACATTTTAAAACACATCAGGAAAATGTACCAATTGTAAAATGGCAATCTTGGAAATCCATAATCATGCTATTCACACAAAAAAAGTTATCTGATATACCCTTGAAAGTCATTTGGCAGGACATGACTCTGGGCCAGCCTGATCTCATCAGATAAGCAGGGTTGGCTCCCACTAGGTTTTGAATGGGAGACCACCAAGGAATACCAGGGTCATGACACGAAGGCAGGGAATGGCAAACACATCTGACCAACTTTTGCATTGAAAATCCCATGGGCTGATACTTGATTGCGCAGGCGCGGCGTGGCGACGGGCAGGGTGCGGCTCGCTCTGTCCTGCCCGAACCTTCTATGGACTCTACCAAGTCTCCCGATCATCGGGAGAACTTGGCCAGCCCTCTCGGAATAAGGGCTGGAGTAGGGGGCGTCTTTTTTGCCCCCTCCCGCACTTGGCCAATGTTGGATCAGGCCAATGGCCCATCCAGTCCAACACTGTCACACAGTGGCCAAAAATACCAGGGGCCACCAGAAGGTCCACCAGTGGGACCAGAAGACTAGAAGCCCTCCCACTGTTGCCCCCCCCCAAGCACCAAGAATACCGAGCATCCCTTGCCCAAGACTGAGAGTTCCTACTGATACCTTGTGGCTAACAGCCACTGGTGGACCTCTGCTCCAAATGTTTATCTAACTCCCTCTTGAAGCCATAGTTCACCAGAGGTCGACATAGGTCATCCCCCCCCCCTTCATTCCCTTGCAAAAACTGGGTCTGTGGTGGAATTTTCCCTCCTCTAGGAGCTACCAAGAGCCATTATAATTTCTACAGTAAATGTTAAGTGTTCCAACATTACAATGAGTTAAACTAAGATTTCAGAGAGCCAATCTACATATAGTGAAACTCCTTTCTACTCCTGGTGAAGGGTCAATAAAGGCAAACATGAGAATAGATCTGGCCAAGCTTTGGATGGTGGGAATAAGTGACTATCAAGATGCTTTTCCCATATAGAGTCCAAAATCCAAAGACGAAGAACCAACTGGATATCTGCCTCCCCCAAGAAGTATCACAAATGGCTCTTAAAAGCCCTTCAGATGTTTTACAAAATGGTTTGCAATGTGGCACACAGGACAGAAACAAGCAACATAGATCAAAAAGCCCACTTTGGGCATGAACAACTAGTTGTATAGTCTTTGGATCATGGCTCCTGTGTTGAAGTATCTGTTTGAACCATCATCTACTCTGAACATGTGAGACTCACCAAGAAGGTTGTTATCAGAATCTGCGCATAGGTGGCCAGATAAAGTGAGACTTGAACCCCTTACTTCTTGTAGATCCTGCAATCTTTATGCGCTACAATGAGTGTAATCTGGTTGTTTTCAGACATACCTGGTTGGATGAATAACCTGGTCCCCTGGCCAAATGTCACCTTTCCCGAGCTACTTGCATATACCCAGTGTGGGAATGCTTTACAAAAACTGCAAGAGGAGCTACAGTTCACACTGCTCTCTTCAGTTAGGGCCAATGGGATAATCTTAAGATTTGACGATCATTGTGGATGTCAGAGAGGTCCTTCAAAAAGTAGCCTTGCCCTATGTTTTAAAAGATAGGCTGTCCAACTGAAACAAAGGCCCAGGAGAAGAGCAATATTGTAGTCCACTAGCACCTTTAAGACCAGCAAGATTTCCAAGGTATACACTTTCAAGAGTCAAAGCTCTGACTCTCTTTGCCTCTTGATAGATTACACACTGGAAAATTGTATAATCTTGATAGATTATACCCTGTTTGCTTTTAAGGTGCCACTGGACTCCAATCTTGTTCTTTCACTGCAGACCAACATGACTACATGGAGCTGCAGTGGCTCAAGTGGTTAAGACGCTGAACTGCAGGCTGTGGAAGGTCTGTAGTTCAGCAGTTCGAGACCCAAGTGTGCTGCATGACGGAGTGAGCTCCCGTCTCTGGCCCCGGCTCCTGCCGACCTAGCAGTTCGAAAGCAAGAAATTGCAAGTAGATAAATAGGTACCACTTTGGTGGGAAGGTCACAGCGTTCCGTGTGTCTTGGTGTTTAGTCATGCCGGCCACATGACCACGGAAACGTCTTTGGACAGCGCTGGCTCTTCGGCTTTGAAACGGAGATGAGCACCGCAACCCTAGAGTTGGACTCGACTGGCTTTCGAGCAAGGGAACCTTTACCTTTACCTTTAACATGGCTGCCCACCTAAAACTAAAGACCAAGTAGGTTCACGTGGATTTGGTCACATCTATCCATCATGACCACAGACTAAGGTGATTCCCTCCTCTCCCTTTCTGTCACCTGTAATCTGCTCTATAGTAACTACAGGGGATCGCTGGATGTCCAGATTCCAGCCACTGAGTGGGATCCAGCCGGCTTTTTCACACAATATCATCCAACTCGCTTCACTCCTGCGGCATCCATCTTACATGGGTTTTGTTGACAGGGGACCTTTGATCTCCCTTGATCCCCAGGACAGCTTTTCTGGGTGGCCAAAGGAGACTCCTCCTTTTTTGACCAGCAGAAAAGCAGTTTGGATCCTGCTTAGCCTATTGGTCAAGGATTTAGAAGTTATTTCCACACCAGTATCTCACTGAACTATGATGGTCACCCACAAATGTCCACAGCACCTCCCACACCAAGCTGTGAGCCTTATAGTATATATAGAGAGAACCTTTTGGCATATAGAGAAGAACACAGAAGAAGCTGCCTTAAATTGAGTCAGACCATTGGCCCATCCTGAATCAAACCATTGGTCTATCAAGATCAGTATTGTCTACTCAGCCTACCGGCGGCTCTCCAGGGCCTCAGTTGGGGGCTGTTTCACACCACTTACTACCTGACCCTTTTACTTGGAGATACTGGAGATTAAACCTGGGAACTTCTGCAAACAAAGCCGAGGCTCTTCCACTGAGACACAGCCCCTCTGCACTGTGGAGGCAGGGTTCTCTCTTCTTCAGTCCTTTTCCTCCTTAAGTTCTTTTCCTCTTCATTTCTTCTCCTCTTTCAGCTGCAACCCTAACCCTAACCAACTAATCAATCATCAAAAATGTGATCCATATCAGCACTGGCATTGAATCGGTTATATGGTTATTGCGGCACCTGACGCTGTCTGAAAGGTTGTTGTTCCTAGAACAGAAGCACAGGATCTGTATAGACAGACTAACTTGGATGGACTCCTAGTCCCGTTCCACTTCCAAGTTCCAAACATAACTTTCTGAGCACCTCCCCAAGGTTCACAGTGAAACAGCCCTTCGCATTTGATTTTGTCATTCAAAACACCCATCTATAAAATGTGTTCAAGTGGATATGGCCCACCTGAAGCCAGAAACATTTAAATCTCATGGGTTTCAAAGAACGAGGAAGGGCAGAGTACATCCCAATTATGTATTTAAGTGCCATCAACTTCTAGCATCCCCAGAAAAGGTATTTAAATGCAAGTGAGAAGCAGAGGTGGTTTGCCACTGCCTTCCTCTACAGAGCCTGTCTGGGTGGCCTCCCATCCAAGTACCAAACCTGCTTAGCTTCCGATGTCAGATGTGGCCGGGCAGTTTCATACCATTTAACATCCCATATCCTAAAAGCCTCTCCTTAAACTAATGGGACTCAACAGTGTTTCACTTGGGTAGAATTATGCCCAATACACGATGCCCTGTTCTTCTCACAGAGATTGTATGCTCTCCTGTGAAGGCATCATGTTGAGTCTATGTTGTGTACAGCTCCTAGCGCACCCTTAAAAGGTAAAGGTAAAGGTTCCCTTGCTCGAAAGACAGTCGAATCTGACTCTAGGGTTGCGGTGCTCATCTCCATTTCAAAGCCAAAGAGCCAGCGCTGTCAGAAGACGTTTCCGTGGTCATGTGGCCGGCATGACTAAACACCAAGGTGCACGGAACGCTGTGACCTTCCCACCCTTAGCATTATGTAATTCTTTAACAGCAGGAGAATAGCAGATTCTGAACACATAGCTAGTCTCAAGCAATGCTCCCTCTAAACTGTGGAGTCTTGTGAGCAAAAATTCTACTTTATGAGCTACTGGCATTAAAGTTGTGAGCGAGCCATTTGGCTGCTGCATAAATTAGCTTGCTCTGGAGCCCTCCTTCCTGAGCTAAGACAAAATCTGTGAGCCGGAGGCTAAAAAACTGTGAGCTAGCTCACACCAACTCAGCTTAGAGGGGACACTGGTCTCAAGTATATTCTTTTGTGAAACAGTCAACCAGAAGGATAAGTGGAGCCTAATGTGAAGTGTGGGACTGTGCCGCAAATGCTCATGCACAGAGAAACCAATGAAGCGCGGACACTTACTTGGAGCAACAAGCAACCTCGTGCCACTTCCAAACGTGAGCTTGCCAAACGTACTACCAGATGCACAGTGTTTCCTGCCTTGGCAAAAATGCACAAGGACCGTGTTGAATAAAGGGCACAGCAATAGGGAGGAGGATGGTGGAGCTGTTTGTACGTTTGCTTCCATCTTCCTTCGGCAGTTGCCGCAGGGCTTCCAGTGACAGCACTAAGAAGGTGGCAATGCTATGAAAGGGCTCCCAAAGGGTTCCCTGTTCCACATGCAAGCAAACGGAAGAGAGAGGCTAATGCACAACGGAGAATCTCGATCCTGTCTTCTCAGCACCTCGCTCCAGAATCACACTTTAAAATACTTTATTAAAAAAAAAAAAAAACCACTAACATGCATCTGGCATAATTGAACAAAACAAGGCCCACTGGAACTTACTTGGTGTAACCAACAATCTTGTCCCAAGTCCAAAGACCGGCTTATACAAGCTACCAGAGGAGGCACAGTGTTTCGTGCCCTGACAAAAAGCACCAAGGGCACAAGCAAGAGGAAGATCAGAACAAAGAATCAGGGAGAATTTTGAGCCTCTCTTCCCCATTCAAAGCTCATGGTGAATCCAAGACGGTTTCCTTTATTGGCTCCATCCATCCATTGATGGACAGTGCACTAAAGCAACCACACACACACGTGGATACATCTGGACACATGAAGCTGTCTTCTACCCTATCAGGCTCTCGGTCCAGCAAAGTCAGTCTTGTCTGCTCATTATCCAGCAGTGGACCTTATAGTATATAGAAAAAAACCAAGGCTGAAGCTGCCTCAAAGGCAGAGGTCTTTCGCATCGCCTTCCACCACCGTTCAACATTGTCAGCATCCCCAGGGCTATTTTTGGGCAGGACAGCACAGGAACGGAGTTCCGGCTGGCTCCTGAGTTGGCCACACCCAGCAGGAACTCATTAGCATAATAGGCCACACCCAACAGCAGGAACTCATTAGGATTGGCTACATTAGGGGTGTGTGGCCTAACATGCAAAGGAGTTCCTGCTACAAGAAAAGGCCCTGGGTTTTGACAACAAGGTAAACAGAATAAGAAGCAAAAGGTGGGTGTGGCTGGATGACCACACTTCTGGTAACATGCTAATATGCTGTGCTGTCAAGGGTGTGGCCTAATATGCTAATGAGTTCCCGCTGGGCTTTTTCTACAAAAAAAGCCCTGAGCATCCTGATATCCCAGCCTAGTCAAATCTCTCCAGAACTTGGGAGCTAAGCAGGGTCAGCCACAGTCAGTACTTGGATAGGAGACCACCAAAGAAGACTGGGGTTGCTGTGCAGTGGAAGATAATGGCAAACCACCTCTTCTTAACTCTTGCTTTGACAATACCATGGTCCTGGGATCACCCTGGTCAGTTGTCGCTTGATAAAACACAATTATTATTATTACTCAACATTATCAGGACAGAAAATGAGTCATGGTTCTTGGATTCACTCAGGATCATTCTCTCCTTATCAAAGATCTCTTTATTTCCATTTCCATATTCCCAGTAATCTAGAACCCCTTAAAAACAAACTCTACCACTACTAAACCCGATACACGTACCACCTTGGAAGGAATTAAGGGCTGAAACTTACTTGGTGTCACCGTCAACCTTGTCCCAGTTCCAAACATTAGCTTTGCATTGCCAGTACTAAACCCACGGTGTTTCCTGCCTTCACAAAAATGCACCTTCTGGGATCATCATTCAAAGCGGTTTTTATGATCCAGGTGAATATTCAGTAAATGTGAATGTCTCAAAATGATCACACAATGTGGACAAGGGCTCTTCCAAATCTGATGCATTCCTAAAAACCCCGCAGTGAACACTGGCTGTGCAATCTTAGAGTTATTACCCTTCTAAGTCTATTGAAGTCAACGAGCTTTGAGATATATAACACTTCTTAGGACTGTCCTGTGGTTCACCTGCTCATAAGGATTCATAACAAAACACTGATACCCATTTGACATTTTCTTCAAGGAAAATGATGTCAGGATACTTACTGGGAATCACTTTCAGAAGGGCTCCTTTACCAAAGATCTGCCTGTTTACAGTTGTCTCCCCCACAGTGATTTGCAGCCTCACAAAAACCACTAGCAGTTTGTTACCCCCAACTACCCACTGAGTCTTTAGGATAAATTCTGAAGCAAGAGCTAAAACAAAATCCCTCATCACATCCAGAATGTAAGTGAATTCTTCTTAAGCTTCAAAATGAACCATTTCATCTGGGGGGGAAAGTGACTTCAAAATCCTAATAAACAACAGCCTTGAGCATCCTGCAGTCTCACACTGGAAATTGGATCGCCCCCTTGAGGAAGTGATTTTGAAATCCAGATTTTGAGGACTTTGAATTTTCAGATAATCCACATGCAAATTAGGAACTGGAGTGGAGACCCTGAGAGATGCTGTGTCCAACACACATGACATTTGATAATGTCCCTGAAATATGCAATGTATGTACTACTGCAATTGAAAGGCCCTTAGCTTCCATTCACTGCCCATTCACCTACTACTTGATCCTTTTACTTGGAGATGCTGAGGATTGAACCTGGGACCTTCTGTAAACAAAGCAGAAACTCTTCCACTGTGGCACGACCCCACAGCTCTGTGGAGGCAGGGGTCTCTCTTCTTCAGTCCCTTTCCCCTTTAAACTGACACAGATTGATAAGGCTGTTCAACTAATCAATAATCAAAAATGGGCTCTGTATCAACATCACCACCTAACCAGGTGCATGTAGTAACTAATCCTATTTAAAAGGCTGGTGTTCCTAGAACTGAACCACAGGATCTATTTAGACAATAAACCATCTGTTTGCTAAGACTTACTTGGATGAATTCTCAGACTCGTTCCACTTCCGAATATAACTTTCTCAGAGCCTCCCCCAGCATTCACAGTGAAACAGCCCTTTGCATAAACTCAGCCATTCGACATTGCTAGAACCGGTGCATTTCTAGGGAAGATGATTGTCAAGCACACTCTCTTGTCTCACGCTTGTGTTGAAACATTTGAAGCTATATTCTGCTAATGCCATTTCTTACTCTGTTATGGAAGCTATGGATATAGAGTTTTTTGAATTGCTGCAAATTTTGGTTCAGATTTACTATTTACTTCTGTAGCTACAAATAGCACATCTTTACAACTCCTTCAATTATTTGCATTTTTTTTAAAAAAATCTATTGCCTTCAGCCACTCTAGAATGTCCTGTTCACTGGACTAATGTTTCCTTCACCAAATCCATTGTTTCTTCGATGAAGTATTGTTTAGCTGATCCAACAGCTGATTTGCATTACCTGACCCCAGTTTTGTCCAAAGTTTCTTTTGATTCATTGAATAACAATCATTTTACACAACACAGAACATGCAATCCCTTCAAAAGAAAAAAAAAAGAATAAAAAACCCCCACCAATCACCTTAGAGGAAAATGTAATGCAATATAATGCCTGAAAGGAAAAGAATTCAAAAGAACAGAAGAGAAGCCAGTGTTGGATCAAGCCAATGGCCCATCTAGTCCAACACTCTGTCACACAGTAGCCAAAAATACCAGGTGCCATCAGGAGGTCCAGAATCATCAATTCATGATTCACAAAAGGAAATGTTCAAAGATTATGTCAATTAAAATATCCATCTATAAAATTCAGGAGGACATGGCCCAGTTGAAGC
The DNA here is from genome assembly GCF_001447785.1 of Gekko japonicus. Lineage (NCBI taxonomy): Eukaryota > Metazoa > Chordata > Lepidosauria > Squamata > Gekkonidae > Gekko > Gekko japonicus. The sequence continues at coordinate 421,608 of NW_015168098.1, forward strand.
TAGAAACACTTAAATCTCCTGGATTTCAAAGAGCGAGGGAAGGAAAAGTACCTCCTAAATATGTATGTAAGCACTATCAAGTTGCAACCAATGTTCCCTCTAAGCTGTGGAGTCTTGTGAGCGAAAATTCTACTTCGTGAGCTACTGGCAATAAAACTGTGAGCGGGCGATTTGGCTACTGCATAAATTGGTTTGCTCTAGAGCTGTCCTTTCTGAGCGAAGGCAAAAATGTGTGAGCCGGAGGCTAACAAACTGTGAGCTAGCTCACACTAACTCAGCTTAGAGGGAACACTGGTTGCAACCAACTTCTAGCATCCCCAGCAAGGGGCTTTCATGTCAGAAGCAGAGGTGGTTGACCATTGCCTGCCTCTGCAGAGCCTTCCTTGGTGGTCTCCCATCCAAGTAACAAACCTGCTTAGCTTCCAAGGTCAGATGAGGTTGGGCAATTTCATACCATTTCACATCCCATATCCTGAAAGCCTCTCCTTAAAACAATGGAAGGCAATTGTGCTTCACTTGGGCAGAATTATGCCCAGTACATGATGTCCTGTCCTTCTCTCAGAGATGGTATACTCTCTTGTGACGGCATCATGTTGAGTCTCTGTTGGGTACAGCTCCTAGCACACGCTTAGCATTATGTAATTCTTCAACAGCAGGAGAACAGCTGATTCTAAAAACATGGCTCGTCTCAAGTATATTCTTTTGTGAAACAGTCAACCAGAAGGGTAAGTGGAGTCCAATGTGAGCAGATGGGGAGGTGTGGAACTGTACCCCAAATGCTTATGCACGGAGAAACCAATAAAGCATGGGCACTTACTTGGAATGACAAGCAACCTTGTACCACTTCCAAAGCTGAGCTTGCTAGCCGCATTACCCGACCCACAGTGTTTCCTGCCTTGGCAAAAATACAGCAGGGCACATGGACAGAGTTGGATAAAGGGCAGAGCAATAGGGAGGAAGATGGCGACGCTTTCTTATGTTTGCTTCCATCTTCCTTCTGCAGTTACCACAAGGGGGTTCAGTGACAGCACTAAGGAGGTTGCAGTGCTATGAAAGGTCCCCCAAGGGGTCCCCTGTTCTGCATGCAACCAAGGAACAGAAAAGCTAATACACAAGAGAGAATCTCTATCCTGTTCTCTCAGCACCTCACTCCAGGATGAAATCGCCTTCTGCTTGTCCGTCTCATGTCATCTTAGCACAGCCAAACACATTTTCAAGTAAATACAGCTTTAGCACAATAATGTCACCTATTTTTCAAAGTAAGGCTCTAGTCTTCTTGAAATGTATAGGTTGCTCCTAACTCGTATTTTACTCGTACTTCTAGTCCACAGTCTATTGTCGCAAAGGACCATTGCCCGAGAGCTTGGAGAGGCTCTTCCACTGAGACACAGCCCCTCTGCACTGTGGCCAAGTTCGACTTTAGGATTAAAATGAAATTCTTGATGGACATGGTATGAAATTCCCAGATATTGATTTGACTTTCTGAATGTTGATGGTTTCCAAACTTCACTTTTTAGTTCCACTTCAAAGGACACTGTAAAATAGTTAAACAAACAAACAAACCTAACATGTAGCTGCTGTAGATTTTCTGGGTTGTCTGGCAATCACCACGGCCACACAACCCGAAAGATCTACAGCAACTAATGAACTCCGGCCATGAAAGCCTTCGACAACAAACCTAACAGGCATTTAGCATAATTGAACAAAACAAGGCCAGCTGGAACTTACTTGGTGTGACAATCAATCTTGTCCCACGTCCAAAGACTTGCTTATTATACGAGCTGCCAACAGAAGCACAGTGTTTCCTGCCCTGACAAAAATCACCAAGGGCACAAGCAAGAAAAGTGAAAAACAAAGAGACAGGGAGAATTTCAAGCCTCTTTCTCCCTACAAAGCTAATGGCAAATCCAAGATGACTTCCTTTACTGGCAGCATCCATCCATTGATGAACAGTGCACGAAAGCAATCGCAAACAAGTGGACTGAACTGTACACATGATCCATCAAAGTCCATCAAACTAAGGTCAGTCCTGTCTGCTCATTATCCAACCGTGGACCTTACATTATACAGAAAAGACCAAGGATAAAGCTCCCTCAGTATTGTCTACTCAAGGTCACATCATCTACTCCTTTTAACTGGAGATACCAGGAATTGAACCTGGGACGTTCTGCATACCAAGCGGAGGTTCTTCCACTGCACCACAGCCCCTGCTGGGAAACCCTACTGTAATGTTTGCCCTGTTCTCTCTTAGCATTGGAGCTACCAATGCTGGATTTGGTCCTAAAGAGTAGAATGTTCCCTATGAATTTTGACTGTTGTCAGCCTTCCAAAGGCCATGAAAGACCTGATTGGTCATTACACAATGGGAGAGCACACGACCTGTGATTCTCACAATACACAAGGACATTACGTTGTATGACTAGTGCAGTGTGCATTTTTGAGCATATGTATGAACTGAAGCTGGGAAGTATATATGTTACCCTGTTCACCCAAGATGATGATAATGCATCTTGATAGAGGATTGTGAGAAACATGCTGTTCTTTACACATGGCTGGACTGCCCAAACCATACTGACTGAATAGGGCTATTGGGATAGGCTAAGCAGTGGCTGGAAATGTCCCTTAGAGCTTCCCGTACATAAAAAGCGCTTGTTGATGATCCCAGTGGGGCTGAGAGCTTGTCTCAACTCTGCCCACTTAAAACCTGATCTTTTAAAGTATCTCAGATTTAAAACAGATACCACCACTGGGAGTCACTGTGTCACAGGGTTACCAATAATTAGAATTGATCTCTAGTCCACGCAGATCAGTTCCCCTGGAGAAAATGATTGTGACATTATATGTTCCCTCTGAGCTGAGTTGGTTGGGAGCTAGCTCACAGTTTTTTAGCCTCCAGCTCACACATTTTTACCTTAACTCAGGAAGTAGCCAAATCACTCCCTCACGTTTTTAATGCCAGTAGCTCACAAAGTAGAATTTTTGCTCACGGGACTCCACAGCTTAGAGGGAGCACTGGATATGACCCTCTCCAAACTCCGCCCTCCCCGGGTCCTGTCCCCAAATCTCCAGGCATTTTGCAACTTAGAGTTGCCAATTCTAACCATCAATGTTGCCCTAGCCCCAAAGGTGACTTTCCTCCCC